>NW_023614481.1:0-40809 GCF_013339695.2 Rhipicephalus sanguineus
GAGCGGCCCTCGACGCAGTGATCTGTGTTTTGGAGGACCAAATACAAGTTTATCCAATCCAATCTAATATGCTCGTGCTCAATGATATGCTCGTGACAATGCGGGCTTTTATTAAAATAGACAACGAATTTAATTTGTACCATTGTATCCTCACGCACCACCAAAACCCAACGTGAACTACGTTTTCACGCATCGTGATTTCAGGCTATCAGGCTTTCTGCCGATACTTATAAGATGCCTGCTGCGCTAAAATATAAGGTACTGTCGCTACAACTTTTGCGTTTAATTGGGTTCAGTAGATGCATGAAATAGTGCACGCCATTGGACAAATATTCGTACTTACGAACATCGGCCATTTAATTTGAATATAGAATCGAATACGACACTGTCGAATTAGTTATGCGAATTTACAAATTTCGCACACCCTTAGATATGTCTTATATGAACTTGAAGTTTGTATGCAATCTTTACATGATTAGACGTTTCGCGAAACTCATAGTCTCAAATTTGTCATTTATTTAAAGGGAGTTGTATAGCAGATTCTTTGAGCCCTCCGAATGTTTTAATAGGCATCTTCACAAAATTACAATTTTGCTAATAATAACGAGACAAACGTTCAAACTTGCTACTAGAGAGCTATTTTTCAATTTTGCTATGCAGAACTGTTCTTGTAAAAAGAAACAATGCTTGTGCAGTGAATAGACAAAAATTTCTTTTAAACGCGAAAGAGCCTCATTATACTGATGCTGTTTTGGAGCCGAGACACATAATTTGTTGCCTTCTACCTAAATCTCTCGATCGAGATCAAGCTTTTTATTAAGAGGAGATTACTACACGCTACCGTGGGTTGACAGAGTAAGATTAATACTTTGCATTCGAAACGAAGTCCAAGTTGAACCTGAGAGTCGTTGCGCGTCTCTCCTTTAAATAAAGATAATTACTAGTTGCATAATTTGCCATATACGCTGCGAGGAAACCGGTGATTCCTTTGGGACAAGATGTAGATTAAGGACACGAACAGCTGTGGCACTGAGACAAAGAGGTCTTCAAGGCGTTCACGCTCACATTTCTGTTGATCAACTCTACAGGCTTATTGCGCAGGGTATTTGTAAACCTAACTTAATTAGATTTCGTGTTTCCAGCTCACGCTCCTTTAGAAAAGCGCGGAGCTTCCACACGGAGTGTAAGTCGGTGATATAGATTACCAACTAAGTCGTTTCGGCACACGCATGAGTACCTACCGCCACCGATGTAACTCGCCGACACCTTGCGTTCCATCAAAACAAGAAAAGAAAGGAAAAGAAAGAAGAAGAGAACTAAAGACAGAAGGAAAGCAGAGGAAAAAAAACATGGCTGATCCTCCGTCATAGGAATCGGTATAACACGAAAGTGAAACGTGTCTTCACAGAAGTAGTGCTTATGTGTAGTGATATATGAGAGCTTGTACAATGTCTATTCGTGTTTGACAGCTATAGCACCGTTTGACGTGGATGCACCCTGTTGACAGCATGTCTCTATCGCGACGACTAACGCCCATGATCATGATTAAACTGTTGTGGTAGCTGACGGTGTGAACATATTTGGACACAGCGAATCGTGAAACCGCGTAAGGATGATATCAACAAACCTCATAATCAACACTGGTACCCGTATGCACTTCTTCAACGCGTCGTCAATAGGAGAAACGGCACGGTGTGCGCTTTCTTGTAATGGGTAGCCGACGCCTGTGCTCGTGCATACATAACACACACTGCGCTTCAGCAACAGGGGAGGTAGAGGTTCGTAGCCTGAGCCGCAAACGCGTGCGTCCCGCTGGCCTCTGTCTCGCAGGCGCTGCTCTCGCTCCACCAAGGCACGACATTCACCCGTCGAAATCGCGTGCTTTCTGCAACGCATTTGCAGCGGTTTTGTTAGTCGTGCTCTCGCAATTGAAGCAGTCGGCGGCGGAGAAATCCCGTTGTGCACGCGGAAGCTCCACTACTACGATGAGCCGACGCAGGCTAACACGAAGCCAAAGGCAAAGAACGTAACTGCGTCAAGGGTGTCTCGGCGACGCCAGCGCGGCCAGTCTACCTCTGGTATCGAGACGCTTTAACCATGGCCTCCAATATCGCGCGCAATCTTGAGTAAGCGCTAGTAAGTGTCGATCGTGAAGCATTACTTCTTTCACATCTCACAGACGGCGGCACCTCCCCGCTTCGCCCGCCGCGAAAGAATGTGTGAAAGATATAAGGCGCGTTCGCGCCGTGCCTAGCATCTCCCGAGTTAGCTTAGTCGGTAGAGCGTCGGGCGCTTGCCGTCGCGGCCGCAACGTCGTGGGTTCGATTCCCACGGGTATCTTTTTCTTAGATTTTCTTTCTCACCCGTTGGCGTCTATTATATCAACGTCATATCCGTGACGGATGTACTTGGTGGACCCTGGCATAAAACACTTTCGTGTTTAAAAGGCGTTGCTGATGAGAGTAAAAACACACACTGGATTTTGGTTTCGCGACGTACTCTTAATCTCACTATTGTTGCAGGTGAACGGAGCCGAAATATTGCAGAGCAGGCGCTTCAGAGAATGCACTGAGACAGGAAATTAAAGCTGGTTGTAGCGCTAACAGGACAGCGAAGAAACTGAAGAAAGCCATGTAGACGTTTTTTAGTCTTGCTTATTTACACGGCAGCTGATTGCTAGCCCAATTCGCCCAGTTTAGTCTTCTCCCAGGGAGTTTAAACGATTTCGACTCGAAAGAATGTCGTGACAGTTCGTGTATACAGCGGTAGGGGTATTCGGCAGATTGAATTCCTCGGTATTCTTCCGCATGGTGAAGAAGATGCGTGTGTGTAAGTCATTACTTGTTCAGCTATTGTGAATGTGCGCTGCCACTTTTCTTTTTTGGTTCACGTTACGCAGAATTGAAGCAGCTCCCTCTTTGAACTATAGTAATCGGCTTCCTTCTTTCGGGATGGTGTTTCGCAGTCGAGATGATTAATGGCAATTCGCACACGACTTGTTCAGAATTCAAGGACCACGAGGGAGTGTACTCGTAAAGTGTGTATTTTGAGCTCACTAAACAAACAGAGCTCACTAAAAAAATGGAAATGCTAGGCTGCCTGCCGAAGAAGCAGGAATATTCAAGCTTTTTCTTGTGCCTCGTGGCTCTTGAACTTTGGCGCTGAGTGTACATACGTACAAATGGTACAGCATAAGAAATGAAGGGCCTCACAATTAAGATAGGTCGCGTTTGATGAAGCATCTAAGGCTTTCGCCTTAATAATTTTGACCACTTTTGTATCGTTAGCGGACACCTATAAACTGAAGTTGACGGGCCTTTCTGCGCACCAATACTCTAGATATGATTACCTTATTAGGCGTGCCGTAGCGCAGCATGTCAGATCAGAACTCACCGGGTGTCTTATTCACTCACCTAAGACGACTGAAAGGCGAAACCAATCTTATTTGCTTCTCAGTGAATGTATTGGTCCTGCCCCGCCACCTCAGAAAGCTTTCTGCGGCCTAACGTGGTTTTCCACTGGCACCAGGATCGGAGGCACCTCACATGGTTTTGCACTGCCTCCGTGATCGGTCAACCTTTGACCAAGCTACGATGTCATGTGATGACGCCATCATGTGATGTCACGGTGACGTTACGACTGCGCGGGGTATTCCCGCGCGATCCTGACGCGGGAATACCCGGGACATCATGATGACATAATGATGATGGCATATGGCGACGACATCAGGTGATCATTTCTTTTTTTGCATCACACGTGTGACGCCTACGACGGAAGACGCCGACGCGGGACGCCCGTGAATTTTCGCGTTTGATGAGGCATCTAAGGCTTTCGCCTTAATAACTTTCACCACTTTGTATCGTTAGCGGGTACCTACAAATTAAGTTGACGAGCCTCTTCCACATTTCGCTTGTCCGCCGTGGTATAGCTTAGCACAAAGATGTCGCGCTGCTGGCTCGAGGGTGCGGGTTCGATTACCGGCCACAGCGGCCGCATTACAATGGAGGCGAAATGAAAGAACCCTCGTGAACTTAGATCTAAGCGCACGTTAAGGAACCCCGGGTGGTCGAAGTTAATTCGGAGTCCCGCATTACGACGCGCCTCAATCATATCTCGCTTTTGCCGCATAAACTGTAGCAATTAGCTTACATACATTTCGCTAGAATATAAGTGAATCCACCTCAACGTTCGCAATCGTCACACCCGTGGCTTCGAGCTCAACAGCGCAATGCAATGCGCATTTGCACATCGTGGCGGGTCTCTGTGTTTTCAACAGTTTCAAAATATGAAACGAAAAGAACCAAGCTTGCGTTGGAGCCTATTTAGTCTTTACACGGGGTCTACTGCGTATCTGCATACTTCAATTTTTCAGAGTTGTGTTGAAGTGAAAAAGAGAAATAATATCAGTTGCAAGCGCGATTAATTAACCTTGCAAGATAGGCCTGAATGTTGATTCGCTTTTGAAATAATGTAGCCGGAACAAATAAGGCGTCGACATCTTCCATATAGCATGTCAATAAAAAAGTGGCCGCCATCTTGCCCTGCGAACGCCAATGTCCATCGAAGCTGTATCAAACACCACACATCCTCAAGGGGGCGGGGGAGGGTATGTTTTATTATTACTCTAGATTAATGGTCGTGATAATCATTTTGTGGTCGCTGTGGTATACCGTGATTGTTTCCGCGACCATTTTTAGCAAGACGAATTTGTTCTTTTCGTCGAGCATTGTATTCACGCTGTTCTTCAGGTGTCTTTACTTTCCGTGGCCTACCCTTGGCAGCCTTAGAATGAACTGAATGAGTTGCTAAGCGGGTCTCCCTTTTATATATGAAAGCGGGAAACACACGCAAGGAGAAGGAAGGGCCGTTTCAGGTCATTCGAAGCCCTCGTGTGAAGTGCAAAGCAGCTGCAGCCTAGTCTTTACTGGGATAGAGTGGGAGGGTGTTCCCATTGTTTCACAGGTGGCTTGTCATCCATCATGCGGTTTTGATGCTTGTTTTGTGGTTTTCTTTATTGAACTTATACTGAGCTCTATGCTGCATGCCTGATCGGAAGAAAGATATGCCGCTTGCCTTCAGTTGTTACAGGGCCTCCGAACCACCCAGAGGTCGAAATTTAGTTGTGGCATTGCAGTTGTGCGCGAGTCTACAGCGAGTGCTAGCGGAGCTACCAGCGCTTGCTCGTTTCGCTCTTTTGTTCGCTACGCTCCGTTCGTCGGCTCGTCTATCCACCTTTTCGAATGCCCTTCTCAGCGTCCGAGGGTGAAACCGCAAGGAGCGCGCGCGTCTGCTAGCAGAAGAGCACGCGAGCGTATGTGGTGAGCAGTGGGATTTGCCCAATTTCTGTGGCACTTCTTTCTTGTGTCCGTGCTTGCACGCCCTCTCTTTTACAATAGAGGATAGGCATGGCACAGCAACGAATGCTAGCTCGCAGTGAGAACACAAGGAGGGAGAAGCTTGGCTTGCGCCTCTTGTTATGGCCGCCATGCTGCCGCTGAACAGCGGTTCCCGGAGATCCAGCCGCGCGGGGACGGCATAACACGCTAGCCGGAGAACAAGGCGCCATTGGGTTGGGGGCGCCCGATTCCCACAAGCTCAACTGGTTTTGCAGTGGCTCCGGGATCGGCCCACCTTGACGAAGCGGCACTGTCAGGTGATGACGTCACTTCTGTGACGTCATGATCAAGTTACAAGGTTTACCGATCTGTGACTTCATATGATGACGTCATCACGTGATGATAATTTTTTGCATTATTCGTGTCGACGCCGACGCCGCCGATGCCGATGGTCAATTTTCGCGTTTGATGAGGCATCTAGGGCTTTCGCCTTAATAAAGAGAGTGCGCGTAGCGTATCAGTTCTCTGGGCTTAAGCTGCCCGCCAAGTGGTGACCGCTCATCAGAAGGAGCGGGAAACGAAACTAATCTCGCTGCATTCCCCGCGCATACGTTAGGAGCTCCGTCAATCCTGAACGATCAATGGAAAGGCCGGTGGATACAACGAAGCCATATCTCGCGCTCTGATGCATACACGCGGCTTGCAGAGGCATTGCACGTCGTTATCGAACGCTAATGCAAGAGCGCGCACTCATCGAATGGAGCTTGACGTATTGCCGCGAACGTGAGCGTCTATATGGCACCTCAGTCTGTAAGTGCACTGCCTGGCACAAGCCATATGGGGTGATAGCGAGGACGAAATCTCGCGCCCCAGTCCGCAGAGCAGCTGACGAGAATGAGGACCCTAAATAAAAAATAGCTTTCGCTTTGTTTTTGTTTTTTTCCATCTGGGAATATTAGACGAGAAAAGAGGAGTATAGCCACAGGCTGCCGTGGCCGCGATGGTTGCTCACAGATTAGAGGAATTCGTTTCTCCTGCCAGATGTAAGCGCTGAAAGGAGAGAGAGAAGGGAGAGAGGGAGGGGGAATGGAGGGAGATTAACTGGGAGGAAGAATTTAGTATGTCAGCCTACATTGGGGACAGGGTTGGTTCAAAGATAAGAAAGTAGAAGGAGAAACGGCAACCACAGAATAATGATCATAGTCAACCATCGCCACTCACTCTCATTGCGCGTTATCACTTCTCTTATCAAACAAATACGAATCAGGCTGAAGCTGCACGCGCTCGTTCAAGGTTGCAAGTGTGCCTCGATCTTCGTCAGCCGCGGTGGATCATAAGGTCCGCACTGCAACGTGGTTTACTCTGGCGTCCTTGAAAACTCAACATGCGCTTTATGGAAGCTAAACTCCGCCGTCTGAATAGAAGACCACTTTCGAAAGAAATGATCCCGGAACTTGGCTCACGCACTCTTAACTGCGCAAGGCCACAAAGCCATGTTGTGATTCCTAAAGCTCACTGCTGTTCACGAAAGCTTATAAACTGCTAGAGTGTGTTCCTGTTTTGTGTTTGTCTACTAACTGTCCCTTTTGTTATTTTTTTCGTGATGATATTTTTTTCCTTCCTATCTTTCTATCATACCACCCTCTCTCCTCCCCAAATATAGGGCAGCTAATCAAGCACCTGCTAACCACCCTAACTTTCCTCTTAATTCGTTTTTCGTTATCTATTTTCGTTGAACTTGAAATTGCACTTGAGCCTTCAAGATAGAGGAATGTTTGTGAAGGGGAGAAATTTTAAATAGAGCATCCACCCGTGTGTGGTACGAAGCTGCAGAGAAACTAATAAGAAGGATAAGGGGAATCTCAGATAAAGCAAGCACCGGCCGCCGTCGATTTATGCGCCCTTGCGCTGAGATATGCTCGATCCCGAGAGAGAGAATAAACTTTTGTTTGCTGCAGAGTTGGGCTGGAGGAGTAATTAAAGAACGATTCGATGACAAATTTCTTCTGCGCACAAACGTACCACGGGAAACAAGCTTTCGTGGCAGGGAATCCACGAAAAAGGTAACGAAATTTTATGATGTCGGCCGATTGCGTATCCAAACTGGCATCAAAACGCGCACAATTTCGCACGCGACAGCCACCACACCGTGCTGATGTTATTGTACTTCAAGCTTACGGTACTAGGAAGTCCTTAATTTTTTTTTTAATTCTCGCGATATCTCTACTGGCACGAATGCCGTAAGTCATAAGCGTCTCTAATAATTGTACCCCAGGCCCTCTCCGTCCAATTACGCTGTTGCTAATGTCGCTTTTGGGCTAGTTAGTTAAATGCATCAAAAGATACCGTAGCGCTAGCAGACAGGGACGAGGAAGACAAAACGGGACAAGCGCTAACTTTCAGCTGAATCAGTTGAAAGTTAGCGCTTGTCCCGTTTTATCTTCGTCGTCCCTGTCTGCTAGCGCTACGGTACCTTTAGACGCTGTTGCTAGCTTTATCCGTGATGAGTGCTGCAGTTTTTTCGAGCTACCATTGCGCTCGTCTTGGCGGATGCAAACTTTAATAACGCGCTAGCTCGGGCTAGTTGGTACATGACTGGAAAATCGAAAAAACAGCCCCAGGGACGGAAGGAACAGGCTGAGCCAGTCGACGCGCTTAGTCAGTTCGTTCGTCGCTTCCATAGCACTGTTATTCGACTTGTAAAAATTTAGACGCACAAGGAACAACTCTATTGCTTAGCGTGTTTTGTAACATACAGGATGTCGTATTTGTCCTTAATTCTGCAGTCTTCTGTCTCTTTCGTCAAATTTACTTTTTACATCTTCGAAAAGCGTAGTCGTTCATGTAAAACCGTGATTAACTTTACTCTGATTACTCCTTCGGCCCACTAATCATTTACTACCACAATCAATGAGTACTGTCATGGCATTCCATCCTGTTCCTCACTTCCTTATTTCGCCAATAAGTGAAGCTCGTGACAGAGCTCCTGTAACATAGAAAAATACGCTTCCGCACTCCAATAAAATTGCAACTGGGAGGTATCGCGGTTATCTGTATACCAGCGAGAGCTAAAGCCGGTGCAAAAATAAAAAAAAGAACAGAAACAAGGAAAAGCCTCACAAACTTTACCGCAGGTATAGGAAGTGACACAGTCTGCTGCACCACCGATATACTGGGAAGACGCGGCAGTAAAGTGACCGCTGAGTCGATGCGTGTCCGGAGTTTCTTACTTAATTCTGTACTGTACGCTTTTACGATCCTTCGCGAAGAAGACGAGCGGACGTTTAATTAGCGAAGCGCACCAGGCGGACTTGTCCTTAACTTTTCTGGAAGCGTTAGTGGCCGTTAGAGGCACGCCCTTTTCGCAGGTCGTACGACGGCGTTACTCCTGTACGATCGACGCACCGTGGTCAAGGCTTGAAGCGAGCTTTATTGAAGGGAGCCCGGAACTGCCGACATCACGTATACTGTGAGATGAATTACCGCACGGTCGAGCTTTGTACTCTTTCACACCTGCTCTCGGCTTCTCATCATGTTGTATTAATATATCCGTGAGTTCGCTTCGGTAACGCAAAATCGATTGACGTCATTGCTTTTTCGGGTTTGACGAAAGTGCTGCAGTGCACATCACTTGCCATCAATCAAGGTACCTTCTTTTACGTTTTTGCTTCTCTCAAGTTTCTAGGGTAGTGACGGAAACGCAATATTGATTCCATGGTTAGGAACTGTTAGAGAAGCTCCGGATTCAGTTCGATGTTTGAGTATTCATGAATGCAGTAGCATTTGCGTATATCGACAAATAGCATTGGTTCCTGTTCTTACAAAGCAAACAGAAAGTTCGGATAGCTAAAGCGTATGCAGTGTACACTGTGAGTGGCCATGGGTTGCGTCCGATAAGTTGAAATTCAGTTTCTCGTACTGATGACAGCAAATGCACCGAATAAAAAACAACAACAAGGAGAGGTAGAAAAAAGTGCTGCTTAAGCAATCTATCTTTTCCTCCTATTTTGTCCGCTGTATCCTTCACGTTTTTCCCAGTGCGAGTGATTACGTGCTGTAATCCGCATGAACAACTCTTCACCGACCAGCCAGTCATCAAACATAATTGAGATTTAAGTAACTCACTTGTTTTTGCTGTCGCAAAGTTTACTGAACAACGGATCAAGTGGAGCCACGTAGCTATATAGCTTCCTGTTGGAGAAGCATTTGTTCTGTGCTCACCATTCGGTCAATCGTTCATTTGATCAAACCTTTGTTCAATCGTTTGACTGACTGAATTACTAGCTCATTGATTGATGAATTGATTGATTGATTGAATGATTGAATTATTTATTTATTTATTTATTTATTTACTTACTTACTTATTGGTTGATCGATCGATCGATTGATTGATTGATTGTTTGATTGATTGATTGATTGATTGATTGATTGATTGATTGATTGATTGATTGATTGATTGATTGATTGATTGATTGATTGATTGATTCTCTTCAAACATCCGCCGCTACGATCCGTGCCGCAGTAGAAAAGGAGCACCGAGCGGGTCATTGCTTTAGAAGATTGCATTATTTGGATATGAAAAATAGGGCTCGATTTTTTTTTACTCTATAGCTTTTAACTACGTTATATTGTATTAT
This sequence comes from Rhipicephalus sanguineus, assembly GCF_013339695.2. Lineage (NCBI taxonomy): Eukaryota > Metazoa > Arthropoda > Arachnida > Ixodida > Ixodidae > Rhipicephalus > Rhipicephalus sanguineus. Next base: position 9,974 of record NW_023614481.1, read on the forward strand.
TTGGCACACACTTGGCACTTACATTCACCTCCGAAACCTGCTCACTGAATAACGAAAACAATTAGGCAGCAAATGGATCCGTTGGTGAAATAGGATTTCATTTGCTCTCCCTCTTGACAGGAAATTGTCTCTCCGATGCCCAAAGGAGAATAAACCGGAGCTTAACTTTCCTGGAACTTGTGGCTATAAGTTCTCATTACGCTTCTGATCTCTTTGCCCAGGCGCGAGACCGACCCCGTTTAAGTGAGTGGGTCGTAACATTAGATTAATGAATGGCTTGGGACGGAAGTTCGCACTGCCAGATCGGTGAAGTAATTGTAAAGCCTTCGGGTGAGGTACGATTGCTTTATGCCTTTATCTGTGCTGTACACGAGATAAGCTTACACAGTCGACAACTGCATATAGATGTGCCGCTTGCGACTGTGTAAGCATAAGTTAGCTTAAGGTAGCATAAGGAGGCCAATAACACCGCTTCGAAAAGTACATCAAGCGATACTCGACGCTGCCTCGGTTCCTGTTCTGAAACCATCAGTTTTGTTATTTCAAATGCCTCAACCATATACCATATATCTTACGATGGGCTTTGATCGTAATTTGACACCTCCATTACCTCCATTTGCGAGGCACCTTTTATGTTGTCGGTCATAATGTTATACTGTTACTTGTCCGTTCGAGTAGAATTTCCGTCGTTTATTCATTGCCTCTGTGAGCAGGACGAACAACAAATTACAACTACTTGATATGTTTATCGGGAAAGTTCGGAGGAGCGCGTTTTGTGTCACACCGTTTCGAACCATCCTGTCTTTTAAGGTAATGTAGTATTTCGCTGTCAACCAGTCAACTTTAACGTCGCGTTGAATGAGAGTCTTTCACCGTCGTTGTAATTCGAGGGCTAGGTTTATTGACACTCGTTGCAGAACGTGTTCTCCAACGAATGCGTTCGTCGGACTTCTTTCGCTGCTTCAAAGTGCGTATACCTCAGTAATACTGCTTTAAAAAGTACATATAGCGGCACTCAACTCTACGTCGGTACCCGTTCTGAAACGGCTAGTTTTGTTATTTCAATTGTATCAAAACAACTCAGTGCCCATTCAAATAAAAACTGCAAATAGAAACCGCCGAAGCATTGTCATCATCACTGCTTCAGAAAACGCGCCGCGTACCTTACACTCTTAAAAAAAAAGGGTGTCTGTACTGACTACCTTTGGGTGGTAATCGCCTCGCTACACATATGATGACCTTTCGGGGTGTCAAATGACTCCCTTCGTTCTTCAGACCAACGACTCCCTTCTTCGCAAGCAGAGAGAGTATGTATTACTCCCAACGCAGGAGTCTACGCGACTACCTTTTATTTCCCGCTAGTACCTATAGGTAGTCAGGGTGACCCCTTTGCCATGGTAACCCTGACCCCCACTGGAGCGTTCCTTTGACTCCGTTGTCCTTAAGGACAGTGGTGTATATGACTCCCCTGGCAAGAGTCAGTGTGACCACTGCGTGGTACTCAATGAGACACTCTGCAACAAATAATGCGTTTTATTTTTCTTCTTGGTCGATATTGATGAAACTTGCCGAGTTTAGGTTTTACTTATGTGGCGATTTCAAATATGCAATTATCTGGAAGAAAACGCAGTTTTGACACAAAAATTTCATGTGTCTTGATGAGCAAGCCTTTCCAAACTTGGAGTTACAAAGTAAATTGACATATCGCTATAGTTAGGGGATAAAAACTGTATGCAATAGTTTTAAAGGAGTTTACTGCGCTGTTCTGGCATAATGTTCATGAACCCACTAGCCCACATACGAACTCGCGTTTAAACCCATTTGAGTTAAAAGTTACGTAATATTGAACTCTCGTGAGCGAATCACCAGCTAGACATACACTTACTGGTCAATGTTCAGCATACTATGACTATTGTTAAGTGGGTTTAGGACATGCATTCTGGTTATGTTGCATACAGTTTCCCATTTCATATTATTGTGATATGCTTACTTTGTAGCTCGTGCAGGCCTAACATGGCACATGAAATGTTTGATATACTTAATTAACACGACATATAATAGTAAAAAAATATTTGCATTTTCAAAATCAGCGTACAAATACACATAAACTAAACAAGTTTTATAGAGATTGATCAAGAATTTCAAAAGAACTTCAAATCAGAGTGAACACCATTAGGGTTTTTATCTGACAATCGACGAAAGTTGGTGCCGCTACCTCTTGTTACTCAACAAGGCACTTCCACCGGGTTTACTCAAACAGGAACACTGGTGGATGCATGACAGCCGCAACAAGTTTTTGTAGCAACTTTACAGTGCTGCACTCGATTCCTCTGGGGGAAATAAAATACTACTCGAAGTTTATATAGATGAGTCTCAGAACAATTTCCGCTCGCGTAAAACAACAAAAAATGTTGATTCTAGAAGAAAGTAAGCCATGCAACACGGAAACAGGAGAGTGTCTTCTCTTTCACGTCTGCATGCCTTCATCCTATAAACAAACTGAAATTTCTGCGATTCGTAAAATTATTCTCTGAATCGGTTTTAAACACTTCATGCCATTTCATACGTGTTCACATTGTAATGACAACCTACTCTTTTATCAGTAAGCACCTAAACTATAGGCACAACATCCTGCGAATAATGCGTAGTCCTTAGCCACGTCACCACCATTGTTAAGCATTTTATATATATATATATATATATATATATGTGTGTGTGTGTGTGTGTGTGTGTGTGTGTGTGTGTGTGTGTGTGTGTGTGTGTGTGTGTGTGTGTGTGTGTGTGTGTGTGTGTGTGTGTGTGTGTGTGTGTGTGTGTGTGTGTGTGTGTGTGGTGTGTGTGTGTGTGTGTGTGTGTGTTTGACATTTTTGAGCGCGCAAAAGAACAGGGACGAAAAACGACGCGGACACAGCGCTGACTTCCAACATATGCTTTATTTTCTACAGTGGTACATATATATATATAGACAACAAAAAGCAACGCACGCAGGCGCATTGTACAGGAAGGCTTCATGTAAAACCACAAATAGTATGCATGATAAGCAATCAAACAACCTGATACCGGATTTTTTTCTTCTTTAAGAGATCAAGCGGTCATTCCTGACTACCACTATCGTCTAGTCACCCTGTGGGCCTGCTTAGAAAGTCTAGTCTTTTTTGGATAGGTCAATTGAAGGTGCACTAATGCACATGTCTCCCAAACTTGCAATCTTCGCCGCTTCAATTATCTCACGTGTTGTTTGTGCCTGGCTCCTTCCTGTCGTAGTGCACTGCGAATACATGGGATCGCACCCACACTTCCTGCAGTGGAAAGCCAAATGTCCCACACTTCCAGTTCGCACGTTATTTGCGTGCTCACGCAGCCTGTCATTGGCACACCGTCCCGTCTGCCTTATATATTTCTTGCCACAGGACAGCGGTAACTCATAAACGATGTTGTTCTCCTACATTTAACAAAGCTTTCTTTGTGCTTTTTTTGGCACATGGGTTTTTCAGAACCACTGTAGGAGGCCTTGCACAGATTATAAAGCTGTTTGGTGCTGAAAGGACGACTCTTACGTTGGCGTTGTTTCCTATCTTTTTCAGCCTATGTGAGACATCGTGAAGGTACGGTATGACGGCGCATTTCTGCTTGACAGGCTCCGTTTCTGGTGAAGCCTGCTCCTCACCCTCGCGAGCATGTTTGACAATCTTGAGAAGACCCTCCGCCACAGATGTGACGACATACTGAGGAAACCCCGCCTTTTTCAGGCGGTCAGCTTGCGCCTGGAAACTACACGAACACTTGTGAGGACATGAGCGGCGAAGTGCATTCATTAGGGTTAATTTTGCAATACCCCTTTTAACTAGCTTGGAGTGGCCCGAAGAAAGCGGCAGAAGCGGCGGCTTATTGGCCCTAGGCTCGTACGACCAGCAGACCTGGTCTCGCCCGAAGAACATTCGTATGTCAAGAAAACGCAAGGCATTTCATGCGTGACTGCGAGCGGTTGCAGGAAACGCGTGAACAGATCAAGTACGTTTGAAGAATCATTGCCAAATACGCCTGGGCTTGATTCTAGAAAGACAACGTAGTCGTCTACATATCTAAACACCTTCTTTACATTTTTGCCTGTTACTAGAAACTAGAAACAGAGCTAACAGGCACAAATGTAAAGAAGGTGTTTAGATATGTAGACGACTACGTTGTCTTTCTAGAATCAAGTCCAGGCGAATTTGGCAATGATTCTTCAAACGTACTTGATCTGTTCACGTGTTTCCTGCAACCGCTCGCAGTCACGCATGAAATGCCGCAAAACAACGCCTTGCGTTTTCTTGACATACGAATGTTCTTCGAGCGAGACCAGGTCTGCTGGTCGTACGAGCCTAGGGCCAATAAGCCGCTTCTGCCGTTTTCTTCGGGCCACTCCAAGCTAGTTAAAAGGGTATTGCAAAATTAACCCTAATGAATGCGCTTCGCCGCTCATGTCCTCACAAGTGTTCGTGTAATTTCCAGGCGCAAGCTGACCGCCTGAAAAAGGCGGGGTTTACTCAGTATGTCGTCACATCTGTGGCGGAGGGTCTTCTCAAGACTGTCAAACATGCTCGCGAGGGTGAGGAGCAGGCTTCACCAGAAACGGAGCCTGTCAAGCAGAAATGCGCCGTCATACCGTACCTTCACGATGTCTCACATAGGCTGAAAAAGATAGGAAACAACGCCAACGTAAGAGTCGTCCTTTCAGCACCAAACAAGCTTTATAATCTGTGCAAGGCCTCCTACAGTGGTTCTGAAAAACCCAGGTGCCAAAAAAAGCACAAAGAAAGCTTTGTTAAATGTGAGAACAACATCGTTTATGAGTTACCGCTGTCCTGTTGCAAGAAATACATAGGGCAGACGGGACGGTGTGCTAATGACAGGCTGCGTGAGCACGCAAATAGCGTGCGAACTGGAGGTGTGGGACATTTGGCTTTCCACTGCAGGAAGTGTGGGTGCGATCCTATGTATTCGCAGTGCACTGCGACAGGAAGGAGCCAGGCACAAACAACACGTGAGATAACTGAAGCGGCGAAGATTGCAAGTTTGGGAGACATGTGCATTAGTGCACCTTCAATTGACCTATCCAAAAAGAACTAGACTTTCTAAGCAAGGCCCACAGGGTGACTAGACGATAGTGGTAGTCAGGAATGACCGCTTGATCTCTTAAAGAAGAAAAAAATCCGGTATCAGGTTGTTTGATTGCTTATCATGCATACTTATTTGTGGTTTTACATGAAGCCTTCCTGTACAATGCACCTGCGTGCGTTGCTTTTTGTTGTCTATATATATATGTACCACTGTAGAAAATAAAGCATATGTTGGAAGTCAGCGCTGTGTCCGCGTCGTTTTTCGTCCCTGTTCTTTTGCGCACTCAAGAAGTGAAACTTGCCCATGCCTACGCTCTCTCAATATATATATATATATATATATATATATATATATATATATGTGTGTGTGTGTGTGTGTGTGTGTGTGTGTGTGTGTGTGTGTGTCATTCCATGCCAAGTGTCCCAGACGTGGCGCTCGCACATCACAGATTTTGCTGATAAAATTTGTGCCTTTGTCCTGTGCCACATGGAGTATTGTGGCAAAACACTTTTGCTCGAAAAAAATTTTGACAATCATGGCACCCCGTCGAAATTCGCTTCTATTTATTAAACTGTACCTAATAGAAAAATGTGTATAAAATCTATTTTTGTGTGTTGAGCTACGAAACCGCGCTTGCACTATCGCAGAGATTCTGTTTAGTTGTCCCATTCATTATTTCCGATTTTTTTTTGTGTTTCGCTACCAGCTACGTAGCTTCAAAAACTACAAAAATCTTCAATGTTCGTGAATTTTTCTTGAGCTATTTGCAACTCACCCTAACCAATATTAATCATAGCCTGATTTCCAGGAAAGTGTATTTTAGTACAGAAATGTTTAGGGGTAAAATAGACTTCAAATCTTTCCGAAAAAATTGTGATATTTGAGAAAATGTACGATTTGTCACATGTTTGACCATATTTTTCATACTGATGCGGTCAAAGTAAAAATCCTCGTCATGTGGCGTTTATAGAAGACTTCATCGTTAAGTAACGAAGAAAGTCTAATCAAATCATTTTTTTGTTTTATGGAAGAAAATAATTTTTGAATTTGGCCCTCCGATCGCGCAGTGCATTTCATTTTGCTGCCACTTCGCCGCAAAGCACGTGGTCGCCCTTACAGCTGACATTCGTCACAGGCAGCGGCCAGATGCGAGATGTATGTCAGCGGCTCGTGAGTGGTCGAAAGTCTTGTCGCGCGTTCAGGGCGACGAGTAATAAATTTGCGTTACAATGAGCATTTGCTAGTCGGGCCCAATGGGAAGTATGGACGCCCGAGAGCAGCATGTGGAGTCGTTGGCACAATGTCCTAGAGGGACGTCTGCACAACTAGCATACACATACTGAAAGAAATAATGCACACTGTACACACTTCTTTCTCAGGGTATACGTGTTGTACAGACGGCCTCTAGCACATTGTGCCAACGACGCCATAGGCTGCTCTCGGGCGTCCATACTTCCCATTGGGCCCGCCAAGCAAGCTCACATTGTAACGCGAATTCATTACTCGTCGCCCTGACATCAACGTGACAAGACTTTCGACCACTCACGAGCCACTGACATACATCTCGCATCTGGCCGTTGCCTGTGACGAGTGTCAGCTGCAAGGGCTACCACGTGCTTTGCGGCGAAGTGGCAACAAAATGAAATGCACTGCGCGTTCGAAGGGCCAAATTCAAAAATTATTTTCTTCCTTAAAACAAAAAAATGATTTGATAAGACTTTTTTCATTACTTAACGGTGAAGTCTTTTATCAAACGCCGCATGACGAGGATTTTTACTTTGACCGCATCAGTATGAAAAATATGGTCAAACATGTGACAAATCGTACATTTTCTCAAATGTCACAATTTTTTCGGAAAGATTTGAAGTCTATTTTACCGCTAAACATTTCTGTACTAAAATACACTTTCCTGGAAATCAGGCTATGATTAATATTGGTTAGGGTGAGTTGCAAATAGCTCAAGAAAAATTCACGAACATTGAAGATTTTTGTAGTTTTTGAAGCTACGTAGCTGGTAGCGAAACACAAAAAAAATCGGAAATAATGAATGGGACAACTAAACAGAACCTCTGCGATAGCGCAAGCGCGGTTTCGTAGCTCAACACACAAAAGTAGATTTTATACACATTTTTCTATTAGGTACAGTTTAATAAATAGAAGCGAAATTCGAAGGGGTGCCAGGACCGTCAAAAATTTTTTCGAGCAAGAATGTTTTGCCACAATACTCCATGTGGCACAGGAAAAAGGCACAAATTTTATCAGCAAAATCTGCGATGTGCGAGCGCCACGTCTGGGACACTTGGCATGGAATGACCCTTAAATATAAGAGCTACAGAAAGATCACGGAGGTCCTGATACTGTAGGAAGGCATTTGACACACGACGTACGTTTTAGCACTATGCTAATGCTAAAACGTACGTCGTGTGTCAAGTACCTTATATATATAAGGTATGATATATATAAATATATATATTTAGCGGTGGTATGGAGAGTTCTGTACAGAACTGAAATACAGAAACACCGTCCAGAAATACAGCGAGACACATTACTGTCAGAATGAGTGAGATATGAAAAGCAATAGTTTCGCTAACATCGTTCATTACTGTCAAATGCGGCAATATACTAGACCTGGCATAAACATTAGCATAGCCAGCAGTCAGTTTTATGAATAGGAATCAATGGCCAGCCATCAAGCACTTCTTTGCGACATCCATTACATATTTTATGTGGCATACAGCGCAAAACATGCAACATGTGTAGTTCTCATGTAGTAAGGATCTCATGTAGTCATCTGAGATACAGGACCCCAATAGGTGACACAGCTTGCGTGCATGAGCTTGTCAGTGTCGTGTTCCCAGACCATGTCAGGGTCAGGTGGCATTCTGGCGAAAAGGACAGCAGGTTGCACTGATTCGAGACCACTCACGGCCAGACCTTAAGCGTGGCTATTCCGAATTCTTGGCACGTCTTGAATACCTCGAGACACGAAGTTTCCAAGGAGGCTTCCTGGTCAATGCAGCTGTAGAGCTTCAATGTGCAGTCTTGAAGCAACCTGAAATAGTCAAGTGCACAAAAATAAACACATGATGACAGACAGATCGATCACCTTTTAATCTGACAAGGGCAGCGCTCACACACCAGAGTCCATGAAGTGTCATGGCAATGAACAAAACCAGGGATACTCAGTAACTTTGCTGTACTTTGAGGGTCTGTTACTCCCCTTAGCCAGCTGCAACTGTTCCCGCTGCATGACCTCCGTACAATTAGAAGGATTGTTTTTTTAGAGAACGCATATTTCTTATCAAAATTGTATAATAGTCACGCTCAAGATGTTTCGCGCACACACTCTATGTCAAGAAAGGAAATAGTTTGCTGGCAACTAAAATGGCAATGAAGAGATTAATTAACAAAAACTCATTATTAACTTTAATTCCTGACCTGGAGGTAGTTGTTTATATTAGAAAGTTGTATCGCGTGCCAATTTATGGCATACCATTTTTTTAATCGCGAAAGTTACACGTAATTCGTGATATTCATCCTTGAATTTCAAGGACGAAATCGAAACTGATAGCGCCTGACGTGCAGGAAACGTCGCTTCTCTGTTACGTAAGCTCGGAGCTACACGTGAAAAGAAGGTGATGATAGTTTAATGAAGGTGGGCCGAAGCAGAATGTGATCAGGAAAATCTGCAAGCATTCAGAAATACACAAGTAAACAGCTTATTATTTGGGTGCGATGTGGTGTACTTATCTGTAACATAGAAAGAAAAGGTTGATATTACTGCCGTTTCGATGCGCGCATCTCGAAAGAAACAAGTGAGCACCAAACGCCACATGCAGAAGGTAAGGCGATCCGCTGACGCAAGTTAGATGACTTGCCAGTTGTTCACGAAAAAGGTACGACCACGACGCGCTTCATTCAATTTCGTCACTCCCTTGTCGCGGGCAGCTCCGGTCTGACGTAACAGAAAAACCGCGTTTTCTGTGTGCCGGACACGATCAGTTTTTGATTTAGCCTTAAAATTTCACAATAAATATCTCGAGTTACGTAAAACTTTCCATGATTTCTGAAAATGGGTATACCATAAAGTGGCACGCACTACAATTTTCTAATATAAACAACTGCCCTCAAGTCAATAAATAAAAATTAGTTAACGGGTTTTGTTAATTAGTCCCGTCAACGCTTTTTGTTGCGGCAGAATATTCCGCCTCGAACTAGAGTACTACTGGAGCGTGACTGTCATAGAATTTTTTATAAAGATATGTACTGTCTGAAAAAAAAATCACCCTGTATAGCATGGCAGCAGTATTTTAAATAATAATAATAATTGTTGGGTTTGACGTCCCAAACCACGATAAGATTTATGAGAGACGCCGTAGTGGAGGGCTTCGAAGTTTCGACCACCTGGAGTTCTTTAACGTGCACCTAAATCTAAGCACCGGGTCTAAACCATTTTCGCCTCCATCAAAATGCGGCCGCGGCGGCCAGGTTCGATCCCGCAACCTGCGGGTCAGCAGTAGAGCACCATAACCACTAGACTAGCAGTATTTTAACGAGACCTGTAGGGGTCGCCGGGATTCGATGTCCGGCCTCGGCGGCTGCATTTGCGTTGGAGGCGAAATGTTTGAGGCCCGTGTACTTGATTTAGCTGCAGTGTTAGAAGAACCCCAGGTAGTCGAAATTTCCAGAGCCCTCTACTACGGCGTCTATCAATCATATCGTGGTTTTGGGATGTTAAACGCCAAATGTTATTATTAGTTAACGAAGAAAACGGCAAAATGTGTATACAGCTACACGAAATAATGGCGAATGTACGACAAGACGATGCTTGCCTTCACTGCCTTCTTTCTGTCGCATCATTGTGAGCGTGCCTTCTAGGCCTGGCTTCAGAACAGCTGCACGAAGCGTGCAGCATATTCTAAAGGCCTAATGTGCCATTTTTCTTCAGATCTATATCACAGGCAAAGGTCTCGTTTTTCCGTTTGTCTGGAAGGACAACCACCAGCCAGCGTTGACCAGTATAGTAGGGTTGGGAGCAAACTCGGGCAAACTGTGCAGCACAACCTCACCTCAAACTCAAACAATCGAGGTGATGAGAAGCGGTCAAACAAAAAGGAACAGTGCTGAAGTGACTTATATACATATTGTGACACTGCAGTGGCCAGCACAGTCGATGTGAATCCGAAGCTCACATGCGTGCAGAAGGAGCAGCTACGCACTATGTTACGCACCTTTAGTGACTGTTTTGCGTCCACTTCAAAATCAAGCAGACCCCAACCGTGAACCCGCATTATAACGGACCCTACCGAACGACCGGTACGACAGCACGCCTACCGGGTCGCAAAAGAACAAGAGGTGATACGTTCTCAGGTGAAGCAGTCTTTAAAGGAACCCTTTTTGTGCGCAAAACGTTTGAGGAAAAAACTGGAGATAGGACAGTGCGCTCCAGTTTTTTCCTCAAACGTTTTGCGCACAAAAAAGGGTTCCTTTAAAGAATGCAGTACCAACCAGCCCAAGCAGCTACCTTGTTGCAGGTGAAGCAGATGCTCGACGATGACATAATCCAACCCTCGACCAGTCCATGGGCGTCCCCCGTCGTACTTGTAAAAAAGAAGGACGGCACTCTTCGATTTTGCGTGGATTACAGAAACTCAACACAGTGACGAAGAAAGACGTCTACCCTCTTCCACGCATAGACGACTCACTGGATCGACTTCGACATGCCCGATATTTCTCATCCATGGATTTGCGAAGCGGCTACTGGCAGATTGAGGTCGATGAACGCGACCGTGAAAAAACAGCGTTCATAACTCCCGACGGCCTCTACGAATTTAAAGTGCTACCGTTCGGCCTGTGCTCTGCTCCAGCGACGTTCCAAAGGATGATGGATACCGTGCTGTCAGGCCTCAAGTGGGAATCGTGCCTTGTCTATTTAGACGACGTCGTTGTTTTTTCGCAAACATTCGATCAACATTTACAACGACTTCAGTCCGTCTTCGTCGCAATTCGCAAAGCAGGCCTATCACTAAAACCGGAGAAAGTGCCATTTCGGCTAAGACGAACTAAAGTTCTCGGACACCTGTCAGGTCACGATGGCATTCGGCCAGACCCAGACAAGACAAAGGCTGTTGCTGCATTTCCCCCCACCTTCCGACAAACGTGATGTGCGCCGATTTTAGGCCTCTGCGCATACTACAGGCGCTTTGTGCAGAATTTCGCGAACATCGCCGAAACCCCTCAACCCGCTTAACGAAAGAGGATATTCCTTTGGTCTGGGGTCCCCGAGCAAAGAGACGCTTTTGTCCGAGCTTCAGCAGCGCCTCCAGACCGAGCCCGTACTAGGACACTTTGACGAAGATGCCGCCACTGACTGCACACTGACGCAAGCAACATCGGTCTTGGTGCAGTGCTCGTCCCGTGGCAAGATGGCGTCGAGCGTCCCATCGCCTATGCGAGTCGCATTCTGTCATCTGCGGAAGCTAACTACTCGACCACGGAGAAGGAATGCCTTGCTGTTATCTGGGCGATATCAAAGTTCCGACCGTATCTATATGGCCGTCCGTTCAGAGTCGTCACAGACCATCATGCCCTCTGTTGGCTGGCCAATCTCAAGGACCCTTCAGGGCGTCTCGCGAGATGGAGCTTGCGCCTTCAAGAATTTGACGTAACAATCGTCTACAAGTCTGGCCGGAGACACGCTGATGCCGATTGCCTTTCGCGCGCTCCACTTGCAACGACATCAAGCGATGATGATACCGAAGGCCGTTTTCTTTGTGCTGTCAGTGAATCTGACTTGGCCAACAACAACGGAACGATTCAGAGCTTGAACAACTTATTAAATACCTTGAAGGCCGTAGCTCGTAGACCTCCGGGCATTCGCGCGTTCAGAATCATTCTGTCTCCGTAATAACATCCTCTACAAAAAGAACTTCAAACCTTATGCGAACTGAACACCTGCTCGTCGTTCCATCGGTGCTGCGTGCCGACATTTTATCCTGCCTGCCACGATGAGCCTTCGTCGGCCACATGGGATTCGCGCGTACCCTTGCTCGGATTCGTCAGCGCTACTACTGGCCAAAGCTCGCTCAGGATGTCAAGCATTACGTAAAAACGTGTAATGATTGCCAGCGTCGTAAAGCCCCACCTATGCGCCCAGCTGGTTTCCTGAAGCCTGTTGCACCGCCAGCAGAGCCGTTTCTAACAAATCGGCATGGACTTGCTCGGGCCCTTCCCAAAGTCTCATGACGGCAACCGCTGGATCGTAGTCGCTACTGACTATTTGACGAAGTACTGCGAAACAAAGCCCTACAACGAGGCACTGCCAATGAGATTGCGTACTTCTTCGTGAACAACATCGTCCTCCGCCATGGAGCGCCAGCAGTTGTCATCACTGACCGTGGAACAGCTTTTACAGCGCAATGATGCAAGACGTCATGAGGCTTAGCGGAACCGCTCATCGCAAAGCTACCGCATACCATCCACCAAACCAATAGTCTTACGGAGAGATTAAACAGGACCCTCGCTGACATGCTCTCTATGTACGTTCACCAAGACCACAAAACTGGGACGACGTTCTACCATACATTACGTTCGCTTATAATACTGCGGTTCAAGAGACTACGGGGTTCACCCCTTTCCGGTTGCTTCACGGCCGAGAAGCAATTACGATGCTGGATGCCATGCTGTTACCCGACAGCTGTTACATTACCACCGATGCGAACGACTTTATCCGGCTCGCAGGCGCAGCTCGCAAGCTTGCACTCGAGCGAATCCAAAACCAGCAACACATCGACTCGCACAGGTACAATTCTCGTCATCGCGAGGTTATTTACCAGCCGGTGATCAAGTGTGGCTCTGGATTCCTATTCGCCAAAGGGGCCGCTCGGAAAATTACTCCACCGCTACTTCGGTCCTTATCGAGTTCTACGTCGCCTCAGCGACGGTCAACTACGAAGTCCTGCTTGAAAGCACGGCTCGCCGATCTCGTCGTTTAAAGCAAGCAGATGTTGTGCATGTATCGAGGATGAAGCCGTACTACCCCCGTTGACTATTCAAGTCTACTTGGATGATAGTTCGAACACCTCGACACTGCTGCATCATTTGTGCGTGTGTGCGTGTGCGATTATTTTCTGTTTTATTCACCATTAAGCATCGGGACGATGTTTCTTTTTTTTTTTTTTGGAAGGGGAGTAATGCCACGAGCATGGGATGGGCATTGCGCTATTCTACTGTGTGTATGTGCCACTGTAAACTGACGAGAGGAGAAGGAAGTGGAGAAGACGAAGAAGCGTGTTTTTCCTGTGTCGGTTTTCAGCTCGACGTCCTGGTGCCACGACAGGACAGAGGTTCTGTAAAAACAACAGCTGATTAAGGCACGAAATTGGGACAATTAAGGTGCATTGTAAAGAATGTCAAATGAGGTACCCTGCCTGTAAAAAGTGCTAAATATTCATTGCAGACTATGGCGAATAGAATTCACATAGGATACAGCGAGTGTTCGAGGTATTGGCCTGGTGTGCGACCGATGGCGGCGCTGCGAACGGCGCCTGTATGACGTCAGAGCGGGGATTCGCGCGCTTTCGTCTGCTACGTAGGCCCAGCACCGTGTTGAAACCACCGTTGCGGTAAATCTCAACAAAAAAGCAGTTCAATTGGTTACTTGCATATGGTGGCTACTGACGCTGTTCGAACTGCTTTTAACGTTGATTTAGAACTACAACTCTTTGTTTTTTATAACTGCGGCTGCTTGTCGCCGCGGCGAGTGCTGCGCAATGGTGAAGTACTGCTCTGTTGTGCCTCAGTGTACTTCGTCCGCTCGTGAAAAGGCGTTAGCTTAGACCACTACCCTAAGGACCCAAAGCTGTAGAAGTGCATCGCAAGCTCAGAATGGGAAAGCGCTCCACGCCTTCATCGACAGTGTGCAGCAAGCACTACGCGGACAGTGACTTCTGCTACCCACCGTACGCGCGACTCTTGGGTAAGCTTGTGACCGTGCTTAAGCGCCTCGCCCAATATTTTAGGCGTTTATTGCACGCGGGCTATAAGCATAGGCGACTTACACCAGGTGCGGTGCCGTCCCACAACCTGCCGCGAAGGCCCCTAGACAAAGGAGCCGACGACGCGGGCCTCCGAATCGCCTCGCAGGAAAGCGCGCCTCGTAAGTTCAGCTGAGCGGCGCAGGAATCTGGGACTACGGCTGCATTTGGATGGTGTACATACGCATTTTACTTATGAGGCAAGCGCGCGCCTAGCGGACTGCTTATCATAATGTCATAAGCGAAACCTCTGGCCACTGTTTAGTGCACATTCTCTAAAAGCTTCACCTGAGGCAGTGCAGACGCTTTTTTGAAAGCAGAGCTCTTTAAGCTTTTCGTTAAGCTGCGTGGCATGAAACTGGACCCAGCTTGCCTTTGCCGCGTTAATCTCTGTGGCCCTGTGCGTGGTATAATCAGCGATTAACTATTTGTTATATTCTAATACCCATGCGACGGCCCTGTGCGGTATTAATAGGAACTACGACGTAATATCGTTCTCACTGACCAACATTACGGGACAAACTGCGATCATGGGCATCGGCAGGGGGCTGTGCAACAAGGCGGCACTTGCGCACTTGTTTGCAGGACGAAGGCAGCGGCGGTGATGCGATCTCTGTTGACGGCCTCGACCGCGCATTCAGCAACGTGTCCTGCGTCGTACACCGCCTCGCCCTCGATGAGGCACCGCTACCTTTCACAAGCTTTATCTACATACTTGTAGATGCTGGAGAACGGCAAGCTTACTGAAATATCGAAAGCACCACCCAAACTAATAAGCATCGTACGGCGGAAACAAGATAACAAGCGAGTACACTCGCACATAGTTTCACTTTCTACCAGCAATGCGGTCGGTGGCATCGGCGCACTCGTCGGCCATCCGGGGATTTCCTGGCCCTGTCGATTGGGCCGCAACTAAACAAGTTCAAGATTACACTCGAAAACATTCGTTGCAGGCGTTAGTTGACCGGCGCGAGGCTGTTCGTGCGACAAAGTTCCCGCCTGAAGCAGACGATCGCATACAGGAGCAGCGGCTGCTGCAGCGCGGTTGAGAGCGGAGTCCCCGCTCTGACGTTACACGCGAGAGGGCGCCACTCCAAGATCTCGAGGCCAATAATGACGGAGCAATAATTGCTAGAGATTTATGAGCGAAAAGCACAATGCGATTAAGCGGTGCTACATAGTGGGAGATCACGGATTAATTTCAACTACCTGGAGTTCTTCACGTGCACAAATCAGAGGGCATGGGAGTTTCTGTATCTCGCCCCCTTCTAAATGCAGCTGCCGGGGTCAAGAATAGAACCCGCCGTCCTTGGGCTTCGCAGCGTAACGCTTCCAAGTCCATTTAAAGGATTTTTGTCCACTGCCCACAGCATCACTGTAGACTGTATCTTTGTGTTGAAAATATAACGAACTGAACCACGGCTGGTATAACAAAGGCATCCAATATCCACGCAACACAGCGTTTGAGCAGTATGTTTACTGCCATTATTACTAGCCGGTGTTGTGTTTACTATTAGGTACTAGCACCACACCACATTAGACAAAGCAAGTATCACAGGAGGATGAGGTTATGCTCGTATGCAGTTTGTGGACAAAAAAAAAAAAAAAACTACAACTTTGAAGTGAACTCACATTTACCTTTGTTGCATGATAATTTTTAGCATCATAAGATCAAGTCACCACTGTTTCAATTAAATGAAACCGTGCTACAAAAGCTATTGCATCAAAGTTTTATAGCAGTTACGCACGCACGCACGCACGGACGCGCGCGCACGCACGCACGCGCGCACACACGCGCGCGCACACACACACACACACACACACACACAAACAAACAAGAAACACGGCGAGAAGTTCGAATATGCAGCGAATAAATACGTATTAAACGTGTTTCAACGTCTGGGTAGCAAAGGAAAGAAACACTAAATTCTAGAGTTTCACGAGCCAAAATCATGATCTGGATATCAGGCATGTTCGGGCCGGGTGCATTAGATTGATTTTGATCAGCTGATCTTACTTACCCTTCAAATATATATGGGTGCAACGTTGCTCTACGTGTCACCACACTCGACTTGCAACCGAGATTTCAACTCGCAATTTCATGTTTTTCTGGCATGTATGGAATAAGGAAACACGATATTGGCGCGCACCACTCCGTTTAACCCGCTACTGGATAGTCCCAGTGCGGTTTTCGTCGTTGCCAAGCCATTGAAACACGATAGCAAAATCCGTGCAACTGGAACATCAGAAAGACAAGTGGCAAAGCTACGTGTGAAGCGAATAAAAGAGTTGTAGGCAGAAGCCGGCAGAACTCACCTGAAATCTATAACGACCGTAGGAGCGTCGTCCACAGGCTTCGTCTGTCGGTGCCACTGGGATCCGTCATGCGCTGCCATCTTGCCCAGGCAAGTTCACGACGAAACGAAGCTTACTGCAGGGACTTCTCCGTCCGGAGGCTGCTTTTCCCAAACACTGAGTGACACTGCTTCAGCCAGTCACGGCAAGCGTGAGCCGACGACACGATACTACGCCACGAATGCATAGCACGGAAGGAAAGTCACGCAAAACGATCAGCCAGACACGGCAAGAGCGAGCCGACGATACGATACTACGCCACGAATGCATAGCACGAAGAAAGTCACGCAAAACAATCGCTTGCAATCACGCCTGACGACACAGATTATTCTGGCGGACTAAAGAACGACCACAACGAGACGGATCACGAACAATGCCGTCTAACGGTCTAACGACGCCAAAATGGCTGTCTCGTATTGATGGCTTCGGCTTTGGATTAAAGTAGCCTCCACGAACGCCTACGTGGTTTCGGTTTTGTTTTGGTGCTATAGAACACACATCCATGCATAGTTAAAGCTCTATTGAATAATATCAGGGTGGAGGAGGCGAAGCGTGCCCTGTGTGTGTCTGTAAGGGCTGTACGGTGGGAGGGGGCGCAGGTGAACGTGCATCCCCTGCTCTAGGGGCTAGGGAGAGTGCGGTGAGGCCGTGTGTGCGTGCCTAGCTGTGCTCAACGTTTGCTGAGCGATTTGGTGGCCCGCGCGGATTATCGTGAAGATATAGTTTAGCTGTGGCGGGCAGAAATGATGACCACGCGAGCTATAATTCTGGTAGTATTGTCGCTCTTTAGGAGACGCGGTAAAGCGTCGCCTTGATAACCGGTCTGCGCGGTTATCATGCCAGCTTTGCGGCACATGTTTTTACGGCCGTCGAGTTAGATGTGTTCCCGATCGCCAGTGCGTTCAACACCATGCACGTCCATTTCACTAATAAATGTATGTTTTCTGCCATACATGCTGTCGTAGGAATCTACAAACCTCGCTTGCAAACGTGCGAAGATTCGCAAATTTGTCAGCGCTGCCATTGTTAAACGTTGTCATAACTCTGAATGTTTCGCTTGGGGGCAAGATTTTTAAGAACCCTGTTTACTTGTAGACGTTTTCGAAGCGCCGTTTCAGCAATATCGTAACTGAAGCCATAACACAATACGTGCGTAATTCCACATTTTACGAATCCATGTTATATATTCTCAACCAAAATTTTTCGGTATACCACAAGCCAAAGCAGCGAACTGTATCTTGGTCGCAGCCAGTGAAGCTTTCTTTTAAAAAAAAAACCCACCCTGTATATGCAGAACCATCACTGACTCCCTTGGAGCAAGGGAGTCATCTATTTCATTCAGGAGCGTCGACCAGAGCATTGTGACTCCCCTTAGAAAAAAAAGGTGGTCATCGGCTGCCACAAAGAGAGTCAAGTAGACGTGACTCCCTTTTGACTCTCTTTTTTTTAAGAGTGTAGTGACCCTTCAGAAGTCGGGCGAGCACGCTGCCCTCACAAATTATACCATGTACCAAAGGGATGCGCAAACCGCGCTCTGCGTGCATCGAAATTACACCGCCAACCCGGTGGACCTCGAATGCGATCTGCTTTACTCGTATGTTATGGTGACTCTCCTCCCGCTTCGGAAGCAGGACCCGTCCCTACATATCCTCAACATCTACAGTTCTCCCAAGCTACCTAACGTAACTTACGCTGATGTTTTTAGCAAAGCCCTTACCGTGGCAGGCAGAAAGCCGCTTGTCAGTGTAGGCGACTTTAATGCCCCTAGCTTTCACTGCGATTACCGTAAGGAGGAACGGCGTGGTAGAAAGTTGGCGGAACTTATTTCCACCCTGGGCCTCACTATCCAAACGGACCCTGCACACCCGACCCGCATTGGTAACTCTGTAACTCGAGACACATGTCCCGATCCCACACTTAACAAGCACGTCAAGTATGCAGAATGGCTCAACACCGAGGAAACCCTCGGCAGTGACCATTGCATTCTCCTCACTACAATTCGGACATATCCCCTTACCCGTCCCCACCAACAAGCAAAACTTCCGGACTGGGACAAGTTCCGTTCGGAGTCTACGGCTCCTGCACCCATAGCTGAACAAGGCTACGCCACGTGGTCTCAACACCTTGTGACGTCGCTTCGCCAAATTGAGCAGATGGTTCAGCTCTCAGAGGCCACGCCGGCGGTGGATAACCATCTCCTGCGTCTCTGGGAGGCTCGGCATAGCCTAGTCCGCCGATGGCGCCGCCAAAAGCATAACAGTCAGCTCAAAATCCGCATAGCAGTCCTCACCCAGGAAGCAGCCGAGTACGTGGCCCAGCTTGCTGATTGGGTAGAACGCTGCAACAATGCCGCTAGGCATATGTCAAACCGCAGCACGTGGCGTTTCTAGGGCCCTCATCGACCCTAGCCAAACGCGCACATAAACGCCAAAACATCTTCAAACGCGCGCTCCACGCCCACACGGGTGACTCGGATAAATTGCCACAGGCTCTTAGGGATAATATCTCAGTGGCCGGCAGGACCCCATCGGACCGGCGTTCTCATATGCAGGCTCGGAGAACGCATACTTGGATCGTTGCATTCAACTCCACGATCTGATGGCCCTGTCCAAAATGAAGCGAGGAAACGGCGCCGGGTCGGGATCGAGTGACGGTTAAGCCTCTAGCAAACCTCCCAGACCCGGCATACCTTCACCTCTTCGACTACTTCAACCAAATTTGGGAGGGGCGCCAACCGCTACCAATTGATTAGAAAACGGCTCTGGTAGCGTTTATTCCAAAACCGGGCAAGTCCATGAACATCGGAAATCTACGACCCATTTCCTTAACCTCGTGTGTGGGGAAGCTTCCCTATCGGAAAACCCAGTGGCACTGTCCCAGTGCCATAACTGATTATTGGACCAGTGTGGCGCTGGATACTGGGACGCTAGCACGCTGCACGAGGCACGCTGGCGCACTGCACACTGCACACTGGGCCACCCGTTACGGGCCGAAATCGGGCTTTTAAATTGTTTTTAAAAACTGTGGTCATACCCAGACCCTAATTAGGGCTGATGCGCGCACACTGCGACAAAACCTAAAAAAAAAAGCAAGAGCGAGCGGGAGTCGAACCCACCACCATGTATCCTGAATCTGACACGTTACCGCTGCACCACACCTGGAAAACGAGAGGCGGTCTCTTTTTACTTCACGTTTTAACTACGTCCGGTAGCCAGTATTTCCATTTTTCTCGTTTATAAACGCAGATTTCAGTCTCTTCGTGCTCGCGAGAACCTAAGCGAAGGTACTTAATTTGTTTTTATGTGCTGCCTAGAATTAGAACGTCTATCTGGCATGTTTTGCAGCAAAAAAATATTAGCGTAACCGCAGATGTGTTGCGGCAATCGCACTGACTCGCTCAGCAGTTAGTCATACCTATGTAAAAAAAAAATGTGTAACTGACCTGCACACTGAACACTTTAGTTTTCTTCATCCGTTTGAACATATGTTCTGTCCTTTTTGTTTTCGTTCCGCGTACTATACAGCCGCAGTACTTCATCCTAGCCGAACCGACTGTTAGGCTTAGAGCTGTACTCCGTGCGCCGCGATCGCTGTGAACAAGGTGGATATTCAATTACGAAGAATGTAATAACCGTTCCAATGTAATTTAAATCATACCTGACTCATGCGAGGCCATATTTACACCTTCGACTACATGAATCAGAAGCTAAAAACGCCGAGATTCAGCGTTACGTTGGCTCACTATTGCCGGTGACGTGCCGCTTTCAGCGGTACGAGGTCATATGAAAGGACTGACTGCTAGAGTAGGTTTATGGTATTATCAGACTGATACTAATGTCATATTGGGTTGCGAATGATAAGTTCATTCGATGCAGTTATATGAACTACATTTCCGACACTCGATCACACACTTCTGAGAAAGCGCGCGCGCGCGCCGCTCGACAGATGATTGCTTTAACGTGTAGAGCACACATAAGAAAACGACTCGACACGTCCGTCTAGCGCCGAAGCCTAAAACCAACTAACTTTTTCTTTATTTTCCTGCCCCTCGCGCCAGCCTTGCTGCCGCGCCGCACGAGGTCACGTCCGACCTCTTCTTTCTTCACTGCGCCATCCCGTCGATGTCGGTGGCGCTACATAGCTCCTTCCCCTAGAGAGCAGCATGGTCTGCGAACGAAATCAGCACTTCCAAGAAACTCTGCGGATTGAAGTAATGTCCGCAGCGACGGGAACGGAGACATGTGGAACTGGATTGAACCAGGCGACTGTGGGAGTCGTCTCACAGTAGGCTGGCTTCAGGCGCTCCAGAGCGATGGTGTCAGGTTTGCCATGAACATCTACGACATATGTCGACTCGCGTTTCTCCAGTACCGGAAAGGGCCCGAGGTAGTGTGGGTGGAGAGCAGGCCGAAGAGGTCCAAAGCGCACGAAAACGTGGGTTGCATTGGTCAGGTCGGATGTAATGTATGGTGTGCGGTCTGGAGGAGGACGTGTCGGACAGGGTTTAAGATCCCGGAAGAGGTCCCTAAGAAGGTGTACGTATTCGTGAGTAGACAGAGCTGCCGAGGGTGGTTCTGGGGAGAAGAAGTCGTAGGGCAGACGGAGCGGAGTGCCGTAGACGAGCTCCGCGCTCGAGCACCCGAAGTCCGATTTCAAGGCGCAGCGGATACCCAGAAGTACCAGTGGCAGACGTTGAACCCATTGCGATGGCGTGCCATGGGCCATCAGTGCTGCCTTGAGCTGTCGATGGAAGCGTTCTACGAGGCCATTGGTCTGGGGGTGGTAGGCAGCCGTGCGAAGACGATGCGTGCCAAGCAAGCGTAGGAGTTCGTGAAAGAGGGCAGACTCGAATTGCTGTCCTCTGTCAGACACGATCTTGGTAGGGCATCCGAAGCGGGCAACCCATGTTGTGACGAATGCTGCTGCAACGGTTGCAGCAGAGCTGTCTGGAAGCGGGGTCGCTTCTGGCCATCGAGTAAATCTGTCGACAGCTGTGAGCAGGTAGCGAAATCCGTCACACGGTGGTAGTGGTCCGACGATGTCGATGTGGACAATATCGAAACGATGGTCAGGCTGGAGAAACTGGCGTGTTGGGGGAACAGGGTACCTGTGGACTTTGGCACGTTGGCAGGGTGTACATGCACGTACCCAGTCGCGTACGTCCGAGGCACGAACGCCGGGGTGAGCGAGCTGGTGCAGCGTTTCGAAAAGCTGCTTGCGTAACGTGCGAGGGACAAATGGTCTGGGTGTGCCTGTAGAAGTGTCACAGACGAGGTTGGCGCCATCAAGCAGGATATCGTGCAATCGCAGTGCTGTTTCAGATGAGCGCAGTTGTATGAGCTCGGGATCATTAGCTTGGTGTGCTGCGAGCGTCGGCACATCCAGTGGCGCAGGAGTTGCAGGTGATGTCACGGCGTCCACGCGGCTGAGAGTGTCAGCGGGTATGTTCTGGTCGCCGCTGACGTGTCGGATGTCGGTGGAGAATTCAGATATAAACAAGAGATGGCGGATTTCTCGTGGCGTGTGCGTCGACGACTCTCTGCAAAGCGCATATGTCAACGGCTTGTGGTCCGTGAAAATTGTAAATGGTCGACCTTCGACGATATGGCGAAAGTGTCGGATGGCGAGGTAAATTCCAAGTACTCTCGACCGAAGGTGCTGTAACGAGCTTGTGTTGGGCTGAGTTTCTTGGAGAAAAATGCTAATGGTTGCCATGAGTTGTCAACACGCTGCTGGAGAACCGCTCCCACGGCTGTGCTAGACGCGTCACTCATGAGGGCTAGAGATGCCGTGGGGTTGGGGTGGGCAAGAAAGGCAGCGTTGGCGAGCGC
Organism: Rhipicephalus sanguineus; assembly: GCF_013339695.2. Lineage (NCBI taxonomy): Eukaryota > Metazoa > Arthropoda > Arachnida > Ixodida > Ixodidae > Rhipicephalus > Rhipicephalus sanguineus. The sequence goes on from NW_023614481.1 coordinate 32,295, forward strand.
GGCCTTGATCTTGATAAAGGCGTCTTCAGCAGTGGAGTCCCAAGGTAGTAAGGACGTGTTGTTCTTGCTGGTAAGCAGACGGTCCAAAGGCGCCACTATATCGGCACAGTTCTTGATAAAGTGGCGGTAAAAGTTAACCATGCCGAGGAATTGCCGCAGCTTCGTGATCGTTGTGGGCCTAGGGAAGCTCTGGACTGCTTCGATTTTTGATGAAAGTGGGCGGATGCCACTGGTGTCCAGGTGATGTCCGAGAAAGACTAAGCTAGTGACACCAAACTCGCTTTTCGAGGCGTTGATGACGATGCCGTGGTCAGATAGTCGTTGTAGCAGACAACGAAGGTGTTGTAAATGCTCTTCCACAGATTTGCTGGCCACCAACAAGTCGTCCACGTAGGCGAAAACAAAGGGTAGACCACGCCTGACTGTGTCAATGAAACGTTGAAAGGACTGAGCGGCATTCCTGAGACCGAACGGCATTCGCAAAAACTCGAAGAGTCCGAATGGTGTTGTAATAGCCGTCTTGGGTATGTCTGATTCGACCATGGGAATTTGGTGGTAGGCGCGGACAAGGTCAATCTTCGAAAAGATGTTGGGCGCCGTGCAGAGCGGCAGTGAAATCCTGTATGTTGGGTAACGGGTACCGATCCGGAATTGTCTTAGTGTTCAGAGATCGGTAGTCTCCGCATGGCCTCCAGTCACCCGATTTCTTGGGCACCATGTGGAGTGGAGCTGCCCAGTTACTTGCGGACGGGCGAATAATTCCCAATGCCAGCATATGTTCAAATTCTGCACGTGCAACCTTGAGTTTGTCCGGAGCAAGTCGACGTGGCCGGAAGAAAGCAGGAGGTCCGACAGTAACGATGTGGTGACGTACGTCGTGGCACACTGGTGTTTTCCAATTAGGCGGTGCGGTGATGTCAGGGAATTCTCGTAGCAAAGCCGCGAAGGGTTCATTGGAAACCGTAGCACAAGAGAGGGCTAAATCTGTGGTTCCCGGCGCAGCAATGCCTTTCACCGAGAGGTAAGTTGTCGCGTCTAGGAGACGTTGTCGCTTGACGTCGACAATGAGGCCATGGTCGGTGAGGAAATCAGCACCGATAATGGCAGAAGGACGTCGGCGACCATGAACAGCCAGCGAAACGGTCTTCGTAGTCCCAGGTTGAGGGTGAGCGACCGTTGTCGAAATACTGGAATCCGCGTTCCATTCACAGCTTGCAAGTACAGCATGGGAGTAGCGGTGCGATCCATTCGTGTAGCAGGAAGAATGCTGACCTGTGCGCCTGTGTCAATTAGGAAACGTTGCCCAGTGACCTTGTCGTTGACATAGAAGAGGCGACATGGGGTAGGCCTGTGACCGCTTGTCGCCGCTAGCGGTCGGCCGGACAGTTTTCCGACCAGGTGCAAGGGAGGAGGCAGTGACGCGCGCTAGCGCCAAAACGGCGGTGGTACCAGCAGATGTCAGACTGCTGTGATTCACTGTTGCGCTGGCTCTCGATGGATGGGAAGCGTCGATAAGGTGGAGAACGGCGACGTCGACGTGAAGGAGGAGAAGCGCTCCTACGAGTAGTGGCAACTAGGGGTGTGCGAATATTCGAAAAGTTCGAATATTCGTCGAATATTACATTCGAAATATTCGTATTCGATTCGAAAATCGTGTATTCGATAACTTCGAATATTCGAAAAATTCGAATATGCGATTCGATTATCATGCATAAAATAACTCGTCTTTCACATTTCTGCTGCGTTCGTATCGCTGAAAACGTTGCCGAGAGGAGCGATACACATCGTTAGTACACGGAGGCACGATATCTGCCTGCGACGAGCGCCCCAATACGTATGATTTATTGCTGGTGCATCTCCGACGTGCAGCGCTGTTGGCGATCATGTAACCGTACATGTTCAATATTATGCGGCCGTAATGTGCCGCACTACCACTCGTTCACTATGCGGGACCACTTCTGAAGAAAGACAGTGACCCGCGTATCTGGTGGCGGACTGTTCAGATACCCCAGTCTGGCAAAGCTTTGCCCCATGTAACTCCCTATACCAGCCACTTCTGTTGCAAGCGAGCGTGCCTTTTCAGTGGCAGGGGGGGGGGGGAAGGGTTGTCTCTGTTACAAGGGAGCGCCTGCTGCCTGATCATGTTAAGCAACTAATATTTCTTCATGATAACATCTAGTCATTACCTTCATTGTGCCGTGATATTTGCTTGTGTTGTGATGTGCATTGTGCTAGCCTGGACATTGTGTTCTGGAGATAGCAGTGTATGTTGTGTTGCCAGTCAGGCTGTTAATGTTTTTTTTTCAAATAGCTACATGTTAAATAAAATATTGTTACTGTGGAGGGCATTTTTCCTTTGATATTCGATATTCGAAGGTGGATATTCGTATTCGATTCGTATTCGAAAAATTTGATATTCGCACACCCCTAGTGGCAACCAGAAGCTTCTCCAGTCTGTCGCATAGCTCAGCGACGGGAAACGATGGTGATTCTGGCTCGGACCGCTTTGTCAGTGAAGGGCTGACGGCGTGCGATGCTGAAGCCGGAATTGCAGCTGCAACCACTGGAAGTGGATTGGCAACTTCCATAACCTTGTCAGCCAATGTAGCGAGCTCTGACAAATTCTGGGTTGAAGCAGTTGCCAGCACCATCTGGACTTGGGTGGGCAAACGCTGAAGGAATAGCTCACGGACGAAGGTGCTGTCCGTAGTGGAAACGCGTGGGCCGAGCAGATTAAGGAATCGACGCAGTAGCTGGCTTGGCCGTTGATTGCCGAGTTGTTCGATTGAGAGTAGCTGTTGCAACCGTGTGCGTTCCGACACAGCCGTGCGGTCCAGTATAGCAGCCTTAATTACGTCGTAAGGCGACTCTGGTAGGTCGTGCGCGAACGAATGGAGAAGGTTGGAAATCTCGTCGATGACGGCCGCTGGAAGCGCGTCGACCACGAGGAGATACTTGCGAGTCTGGGACGTAATCCGCGACAGTTCAAAACGTGCCTCTGCTTGGATGAACCACGCTGAGGGGTTCCGTTCCCAGAACTCTGGCAGTCCGATGGTGTTCGAAATAACCGCAGCGGTTGAAGAGGTCTCGGCGTTGGCCGAGTTGGTCGAGGCTTGCTGGCGTTCGTTGCCGGTGGTTGACATGGCTCCACGTCTTTGTGTTTCGTGTTGCACGTTGTGATCAGGCACAAGTTGCTACTTGATCCAAACGTCCGGGTCACCAATTTGTAGAGCACACATCAGAAAACAACTCGACACGTCCGTCTAGCGCCGAAGCCTAAAACCAACTAACTTTTTCTTTATTTTCCTGCCCCTCGCGCCAGCCTTGATGCCGCGCCGCACGAGGTCACGTCCGACCTCTTCTTTCTTCACTGCGCCATCCCGTCGATGTCGGTGGCGCTACAAGCGTATACGTACGTCCGTCGCTTAACTAAAACTAAAGCTGGAGATGTGTAGGACACAGAATAGAATAATATTTTCAAGATATTCGATAAGTTTTTCTTTCGACTTCTCGCGACCCAATACCACATCTTATATGAATTCCACCCAGCGCGCCCAGTTTTTTCCAAAGTGCTGCCAGCGTTCCCATTGCGCGGGCAGACACTGTACAGCGTTGCCCGTGCCTCCCAGTGCGCTTTAAGACACTGGGCCACACTGTACAGTATTCCCAGCGTCTTCCAGCGCACTGGGCCGCACCGGCCACGCTGTGCAGTTTCTCCCAGTGCCTCCCAGCGCGCTGTAGTACACTGGGACACACTGTACAGCGTTTCCAGTGCCACCCAGTGCGCTGAAAGGCACTGGGAGGCACTGAGAACGCTGTTTTTCCCGATAGGGTTATGGAAACAATGGTTAGAGATCGGCTCTCCGATTACCTCGAGGATCGGCGCACCTTTTCTGACACCATGTACGGCATAGAGTTTCCTGCAATAATACCTAGAGGGCAATCTGGCGCTAGTGTCTACGCGGGCTCCTTGAGCGGCGCTTCAACCACTATGGGAATGATGGGAAGTACAGGCTTCGGATTTGCTTCGGATGGATTACGTTCTTGAGATTCGCGAAGCTTGTTTGCCGAGTGTAAAACGAAGCGATATGAAGCCATTTCCAATTAAAACTTGCTTCATTCTTTTGTACGTAAAACTTATTGCAAAACGTTTGCGTGACCGTGAGATGTAACTGAAACCTGAACAAATTCAACCACCAGAGTATGCATTACTCTGCAATTGTGTTCCAGATTTGGTGTCACAATATAATGACTTATTTTCTTTACAACACTTGAAATAAACGCGCGTGTCTTTCGCTCGAAAGTACGCGTTATCTATTTATAGAAATAACAGTACCGTATTGAGTGAGGAACACTTAACGTATAATCTGCTGCGATGCCAGGTGCGCCTGTCCAAGTATCTGCCCCCAACACATGTCTCGTTTTGTTGTCAAGTGAAGTCAGAGGAGCGTGACGGCGCGTCTGCTTAGCTTCGCCGTTGTTTTGCAGCCGATTTGAGCGCGTTTGGAGAGACGCGCTTATGAAACAACGTGAACTCTCTGCAATTTCCGGCACCGGCATGTGACGCTACATCTATGCGCAGCGGTGAGTGCACGACGCTTTGCTAAAACTGTCAAAATACAGCCTGTAAAGCTGCAACGTGCAGCAAAACCAAGAAACTTAGCGGTCTTCAGCCTCTTGAACAACAAGGCGCTGCTGAGTGCTTTGCAACGCGCCCCTCTACCCACGCCTCGCAAATAACGAAACTGAAACTGTAGAAAAAAGATCCGCAGACAGTTCACTAGCTAAAGAAAATCCAGTCCGAAGCCTGTACTTCCCATCATTCCCATGGTGGTTGAACGATCGCAGCGCCAGTTTCCTCTCTAGGTTATTGTATGAAACTCTATGATGTACGGCTTTCGTCCACATCGCTCTGCTCAGGACATTCTCCTGCAACTCCACCATGACGTTATTGAGCCGATCGAGCATCCCTGTAAGGATAAGGTGGTCCTTGCTTTGGATCTCAAAGGGGCTTTTGATAACTTTACCCACGAAATCATTCTTACCCATCTGTCCAAAACCGACTGTAGGCATAATGCTTCCAAATACATCCGCCAGTTCCTGACAGAACGGCAAACGTACCTCCGCATTCAAGACAAGGAGCATGGCCCATATCCTCTGAGTACTCGAGGAACCCACAGGGAGAGGTCCTCTCTCCTCTTCTGTTTAATCTCGCCATGGCTCATCTCCCCCCACTGCTGAAGGATATCCCCGGTGTGCGGCACGCTCTGTAACGCCGACAATATTACGCTGTGGGCAACCCAGCGTTCCCTTGGCAGCATTGAGGCCAGCCTGCAGCATGCAGCCTCGGTCGTGGGTGTCTACGCCCGCTGCTGCGGCCTCGAATGTTCCCCTGCAAAATTGGAGTATGTGCATCTTCGCCCCAAACCAAAAGACACGACACAAATGGCACTTTCCTTGCGCACCGGGGCAATCCTAGAACGCGAAGAAATCCGCGTCTTGGGGCTCTTCATACACACGAGCCGGAAAGTCGATACAACACTGGCGCAAGTTACGTACGGTCGGGGATCACGTGGGCCGCATGGTCCGTCGGGTCTCGAACGACCACCCGACCTTGACCGCTGGATTAGTGGACCTCACCACCAGGGGCGTAGCCAGAATTTTTTTCGGGGGGTTCAACCGTACTTTATGTATGTTCGTGCGTGCGTTTGTATGTGTGCGTCCCTATATACGCAAGCAAAACTGAAAAATTTCGGGGGAGGGAGGAATCTGACCCCCCCCCCCCTTGGCTACGCCCCTGCTCACCACCGCCCGTTACTGGACTTCATACACGAAGCAAATTGTATGTGTATTTCTGAATTAATAATTATTATGCCTACAGGGCAGACTTTTGAAAAAAACAAGCAAGGGTCTCAGAAGCCGCGATGCTCTACTCCTCGCCACGCTTTCGTGACCAGTCGAATCCTGTATTCGACACCCTACCTATGTTTTGCGCAAATGTGACATGAACACGCTCATAGGCATTCTCCGCAAGATATACAAGCTCGACCCTCGACCTCCCGATCTCAACGTCGAACCAGTGTCTTGCAGATTGGGCATGGCCAACACTTACGGAGAACTCAAAGAGGCACATCTTAACAACAGTACTGGCTTACCACGTCGCACGCTGGGAGACGTCTCTTACAGCGCCTCCATATCTCCTACACCTATCAGACAGAAGAGCGGACCATGATCCCAGAGGACTGGCGTGGTGCGTTCGTTATCCAGCCTCTGCCCCAAAGCATGACTAGGGGGACTCACGAAGGCAGGCGAACTGCGCGGGTTACAGCCTTGCAAGGACGCTATGGGTCTCGTCTTGGAGTCTTCCACACGGTCGCGTCTGGCCCTCACCATGGGGGGTGTTACACGGCAGCCGTAGTCCATCAAAACGTGCCTGTTCAAGGGCTCACTTTTCGAGCTCCGGACATTACCCACGCGGAGGAAGTCGCCATAGCTCTCGCCGCAGCGGACCCCGCATCTCAGATCATTATTACCGATTCGCGGAGTGCTTGTCAAAATCTTACGAAATGTCGCATCACCATTCGCGCTGCTCGAATCCTAAAAGGCTGTTATTATCTGGACCGCCCAAATACACGTTTAGTCATGATGATGATGATGATGATTTGTGGCTTTGCCCTTTGTAGCGGGTGGACACATATGGTGTGTTCTAGCCTGGGTATGAAGAAAAAAAGGGAAAGAAAAGGAACGACAAAAAGAAAGAAAAAAAAACGAAGGCACGAAAGAGTTCACTTCTGGCACCACTTCCACCACTGTTGGAGCCTTGTCTTTGTGGTGGCAACGGCTTTTGCATTCCTGTCCGTCAGGGCCAGTGCCTGAGGGAGAGTAGTGGCCTCCGGCGGGCGGGGTGAGAGTTTTTGGTATTGCAGTACCAAGTGCTCCACTGTCTCTTGTTCTGCTCCACACGCTCTACATCTGTGTCGTGTCGCGCGACCCCTGGTGACATGCTAAGACACCAGTGCGGTTGAGCTCTCTATTCATGCTACTGGGTGGAGCTGGGTCTCTTCCATGCCTCTTTGCTACCACCAATCTGGCGTGGCCATGCCGGCCATGTGACCCGTGCCTCGCCGACCAATAGCCCTTCTGCCACCTCCTTAAAACCGCCTGCAATAAAAACGGGAGCAGTCTCCCGTCAGTCTCGCCGAAGCTTGGTCTACGCGTCGTCACTTTACGCCCCCTCCCGTCGTTCGGCCTCTCCGTCGGCCCGCCGCGGGTTACGCCGCGCTCCTGCCCGACACAACACATGGCGACGAGATAGTTGAACCGCTACGCTACTACGACAGGCGACGCCAGGAAGAGCACGACGTAAGTGACACTTACCTGCGAGTCACATTTCTTCTGCACGTCGGTGCTTTGTCCTTCCTGCTCGCCAAATTGGCGTCGACCTGACTTTTCTTTGTTCCCGCTCCCGCTCCCTCTACGACGCCACCTTCCTGCTTGAGCCTACTGCCTACCTCCTGCACTCATGACGGCCCTTTTTGCCAACCTTCCTCCATTCCTCGACGTGCCCGGCACGCCTCCTATTCTGTGGCATAAATGGAAAAAAATTATCCAGGTACACCTGAAGGCGGCCGGCGGAAGCGGCTGGGAGGACAAAAGACGCGCGTCAGCACTTATCAGCGCGCTCGGTGTCGAGGGCCAGCGCAATACTTCGCCGCGCAGGATAGCAGCTCGAAGCGCAGGCGTCCAAAATGCACCACGCACAACCAGCACGCCGGCGGCGTTGGGCGCGGGTGCGGTGTCGACGACGGAAGCGGAGGCGACGACGGAGTACGACACGTCGCTACAATTCCTGGACGGGCTCTTTGCCGAGACGAGGAACGTGCTAGCCGAGCGCCACCTGTTCACGAGCCGCGAAAAACTGCCCGCGAAACCTTCCTCGAATTTGTCGCAGCTCTCAAGGAGAAAGCCCCTCGTGCAAGTTTGGCGCCACTTACGACGACAGAGTGCGGGACCAAGTAATTCACGGGGTCGCCAATGCACATTACGGGCCAAACTACTGTCGTATGGGGAAGCCCTTACGCTGCAGAAAGCCGAAGAGTTAGACGTCACTTGGAGCGCTCAACAAAGCCAACGCGGCATGCGGAGAGATTGAACGGCCTCGGCTCGCTCGCCGGGGACGGCGGTAGCGTCCAGCGCGTCGCACGTGGCTTCGCAGCAGCATCACAGAATGGCGGGTCGGCTTCTTCGGCGGCCCGCATGTGACTCACAGGCGGCAGCTTCCCCCCAACGCGGGTGGCCGCGTCCAAGATGGCTACGCGGGCTCGTCACCGCGCCTCCAGGACGGCGTTCGCGGCCAAGAGGGTCAGCCTGCTTCCACGCTTCAAGTTGGCCCTTGTTTTCGCTGCGGCAGTTAGAGAATTTGGCGACTTCCAGAAATTGTCCGGCCAAAAATTCGGCAGATCCCACGCACCGTGGGAATCGATGCTATGCGAAACTGCGCGAGGTGGTGACTGTG
>NW_023614482.1:0-59999 GCF_013339695.2 Rhipicephalus sanguineus
ACTATTCAACATCATTATTAGCACGTTTATTTTGAGACCTATCTGATTAGAACAATCCAATTGAGACCGAGCTGACGAGGTCTTCACTCTGAAGCAGACAGAGCAGGCTGAGTAGACGTTGAGCTACGCAAAAAGAGGAAGCAGCTAGGTGATCACAAGCTCCTCTGATGGCTCCAGCCTTGCACAAGTAGCGCAAGCTGATCAATTATTTTATACGCAAAGAATCTACTGCTTATCGTCCACCGCATGAAACGGTGACAGTCACACCCGGCACTATGACAGTCACGAGATGAATTGGGGCCTTCTCAGAATCAACGAGTTTGTACCCAAGTTTGCGTGTCAACCAGTTTGATTGACAGACGGTCATGGGAAAGATCGGGTCTGCCCACCGCGTTTGCCATTGCCGAGGAACAGTGTTCACGCCGCAGCGCCAGCGAACGACACGATTCATCTATCGCTGAATCGCACAGACTATGCACACACACGAGGAGGAGGAATAAACTTTATTAGCAGAAAACAGCAGGTTTAGGTGGCCAGGCCTAGGCCTCGCATGAGGGGACGTCAAGGGCTTGCCTCGACGCCGCCTCATGGGCGTGCTGGGTCGCCCAGGTTGTTCGTCGAGAGCGGAGCTCCGAAGAGCCTCGCGCAGCCTCGACGATATCATCGTGGTGTTAGTGGCCCACAGCGCATGCGGAAGCGTAGGCGGGTGAGGCTACAGCACCGGCAGTTGGTGGTAGTGTACACGTCCGGGAATGCACGAAGAACTAAAGTTTATTTCATCACGCGGCAACGATGTCTCGCATTCACTTTCACCGCGCTCTCGTCACAGCCATGAAGCAAGCGCCCTGGTGACATCTGCGGCGAGAAATGCTGCTATTTACTTGTTTGTGTAGACATGTTTCTACCGATTCGTTACTGCAGAAAAAATGTTCAGACAGTATTATAAGTAACAGAAACCTGCCACTTATTTTTCTGTAACATTCGATGGAAGCGAAACGTGCTGCGCGAGAGTGCCGCGGTGCGCTCTTGTGCCGTCGAGAGTGGAAATTTTTATGCTGCCGGTGGAAGGAAAGGACTTGCCCGAAAGAGGACAAACAACTATGAACACGCCTGTTGGAGGCCGATGTTCAGTTGCGAAAAAGATAGCGCGGCAATAACGCCGACGTCGCTGCACTGTTGAATGGTGATTGTGTGGCGGCGCTGACACGTTCGCTCGCGGTGATCCTTTGAAAACCGCCGCAAATGCCGCACATGCGTTTGTGACGCCATGTGCGTTCTCGTGGCCGTTTTTCTCAACGCTGCTTTCGCGCGCTCCGCACTGGCTTCCTGTCATGACCGCCGTAGTGCGAGCACGGAGGAAATCGTGTGCCGTGATGCTCGGGTCATCCTGCATATCACCTGGTAGCAGCCAGGCTTTACAAATTGCAAATAATGTATTGCATCGACACAGTTGCCTAAACCAGTTTGGTGGTGGCGCTTGTATAGCGTCCGGTGTGGTTTGCAGTGTTGGTTATGAGGTTTTATACCAATGCAATAAACATTACAAAAGTATTCAGTGAATGAGCAAGATTCATCTAGCACTGCTCGTCTCCGCAGGTGTACGTCAACGACGCAGCTACGCTTAGTTTCGATAAAGGTGACATCTGGGTTAAGGGAGCTCCGACTGTCGTCGGTCCACAAATTACCCTTTAAACACCAGTGTAGTCGAGGTGCCTAGTGTACCCACGATATGCACGCAACTACTCAATTTAAACAAAGACGTCCGTCCAACGCGTAAGTCTTGGCTCAATGCAAAAAAATGCGGCATACGCAGCTACTCGCTGACTGCTTCGCAATCAGGCGATTCCCGCAATGCGTGGGATCTGCCGGACTTTTTTTTTTGCTCATTTGCGTCACAGTTGCAACAACCTTTAAGAAAATCGCTACTTCGACGGGGCGTCACCCGGAAACCGCTTTCTCGCGAGCCAGTCGTGCGTCGATACCGACTCGTCCACTGGCGTAGCCGGGTGGGGGCGGGGGGGGGGGGGGGTGGGGGGGGGGGAGTGGTTCAAATTTCTCCTCCCAATTTTTTTTTCACTTTTGCATCTGGTTATATACATGCACAAATAGAAACGCTCGCTAGAACATACGTACAGTACGCTACAGACCCTTCCCCCCCCCCCCCCCCCAAAAAAAAAAGTAACATTGGGCCTTGTGGTAGGACGCCTGCTTGCCACGCAAATGGTCCGGGTTCGATCCTCAATGGGACCGAAGATTTTCATTGTTTATGTTATTGCATCTTTCTCGGTTTTCGGTCACGAACGATTTTTCGCTCACAAGTGACGTAGCGACGTCAACACGACGGCGGCATTTCTGCGAAACAAGCTCCAGTCTAACGCTATCGCGTTAAAATCTGGCTACACTGCAGGACTCTTCAAAGTACTGGCTGTATCGACAAAGCCACACTGCCGGCTTTGTTATGTGTGTAAAGTAATCAATAAAATCGTTCAGATTTTAAATTGTCGCTTTAAGTGGCTGCGCGGCGTATCCTCCGCCTACACATGCCACGTCGATGAATCTGCGCGTCACACCACGTGACTTGTTCGTATGCGGAAGCTTAAGATATGCATGAATTACTAGGCTTAGCGCAGCAACTCTATAACTCTCTCTCTTTCTTGTTTCTTTTCTTCTTCTTTTTTTTTTACTATAGGGTCATGCTTCAGTAGCGAGAAACCAGTGATGTGGAAGTTACGCGCAAAGATGATGCCCACACGCGATGCTACAGCAAAAAAAAAAAAAAAAAAAAAAGAGGCAAGAACGAGAGAAACGATGCTCTTAAAAAAAAAAAAAACGCGTGCTAGCGCGGGCACTACACGTCTATGCTCTCGAAGTAGTATAGCACAGCGTGCCGCGCGGGTTCGCATTACGGTAAAATTTGAAGCTTTCGTCGGTATATGGATCGATGAATGCCTGGCATACAGGTCATACACGCGCGGGACTTTGCTTTCGTCACACGCGTGACTGCATCGTTGCTGAAAGAACCGTATTCACGAGCGCCTTGTTTCTAATACGTGCCTTGTTAGGGAGATAAGAATAACTGGACGAATGATTTCCGTTTGATGCGCTTCGTTTATGGCTTATCTAGCCACGTGTGGCCGCTGCACAAAGCACAATGTACACGGATGAGAGGACTTCAAGTAGTTTGCTGTTATGTCACTTAATGATGGGAACGCCGGAATTCATTAACGTTATTTATGCTCTGTAATGACGCTAGGGTATAGTCAAACTGGTAGTTCAATAAAAACAGATACATCGAGAGTAAAAGTAGAACGAAAGGTGACACAACTAATGGCTTGCCTGTTCACCTTCTCTTTCTCTCTCTCTGTCACACACACACACAACACACACACACACACACACACCACACACCACACACACACACACACACACACACACACACACACACCACACACACACACACACACACACACACACACACACACACACACGCACACACACGCACACACACACACGCGCACACACACACGCGCACGCACACGCGCGCACACACACAACACACACACACACACAGAACAGTCTAAGAAAAACAAAGGGTACTTTGACTCTTTTTTGCCAACATATGATCTCACATATATAGTTCTCTTTAAGCGGCATGTTCAACCCTGTTTTGGGGGATGTGCGTCACACGGGGGCCCAATAGAGAGAGCGAGCTGTCTCTTTACACCACACTTACATATGGGAGAGTCTATATGTGGCAAAAAAAGGTACAGTAACTCTTTTTTTTTTAGTGACTTTGGTTATGAACGCCTCAGTCGCAATATAGGTTTACCAAACGCTCCTTCTTTTTGCACAATGCCAAGCTTAGTTGCTACAGCGGCAAAAGGACAAAGTTATTACTTCACCGACAAGTTAAGCTAAAGTTCAGTTCGTGTCGCGTATCCGGAAAAGCCTGCTGCGTTAGCGGTACCAAATGCTCAAAAATTGCTTTAAGCTTTGGCCGTGCATCGCTAAGCAGTATAGTGCGTGAGCACCGTAGGGGTTATATCTGAACGCCTGGTGATTTTTATCTATTTATTTACACGCACTGCCGCCCTATTAGGGCTATACAGATCTTCTTGCTTTTACGCTTCGCTTTTTTTGATGCATCACCATCACTTATTTATCATAATGTGCTGACAAGGATGGAGAGCTCCCTCTTTCGTGAAATTATACAGGAGGGAACCCCTGTTCCAGCATGAATTTGAGCAAACCGAGTGAGTCTGTAAGCAAATTCTAACGCCGCTTCACTGCTTTCTAAAAGTAGGAGCTTGCAAAAAATTAACTAAGAAAGCGCAGATGTGCCTTAGTCAATCTAAGCCACAGTACCGTGCAGCTATTCAGGCGTATAACTCAAAAGTTAGGTAATCAGTGTTCGCAGAACTGCAATGGTCCAAACGGTTCTTTCTCTCCATGGGTTCTCTCGATCAGAAGACCGGCTTAGGTGGCAATATTTTATGCTCACGGAAGCTGGACCTACTCTGACTTTCCTTTCTTTTTTTAGCGAATATTTCCTATTCGTGGAAGTACGTAATAGTCGTCAAATGCACTCAGCTCGATTTTGTATGCAGACCGGAAACGGGAAAGGCGGGACGGCCTAAACCTGCGATGAACTTCTTACCGGAAAAGGAACTGCCGTTAGAAAATTTACAAGTGAAGTAGAACGCTGACGATAACCGTTGAACGCTATGTACTAGCAGAGCTGCGATAGTGGAAAATTTTATCAGAATTAAATGCAATTCAGCGAGAACACGAGACAGGAATATCGAATTGAACACAGAATAGTTTCTAAAAAAAACATCTAAATACGCAGGTTTGTGGAGACCGCTTTCTCAAGAAAGGCGAGAGAGCGAGAGGCTTATATACATCGCTTGATAAATTAATTGTCTTTGTCGAGTGCACAACTGGTCAAGCATCTAAGGAGCACTCATGAGAAACAATTGAGAGGTAAGGGGTGCCTGGGCACCATAATAATGAAAGCAATGAAACGATATAAAAATTCTAGCAGACGCACGTAAAGGGCTTTGTTCTTCGAACTAGTTGAGCGTAATGCTACAGCAGCGCATAATACCTTAAGCGTGACAATATCATTTTCAATCCGGAGGCTGTACCGACACTCCTGTGCATTCTTGTCCTTTTCGTATCCTTGATATTATTAACAGTTTAATTTGCATTTAAGCTAATGTATTCTATAGCTGATTACAATAGCGCTCAAGCAGGCTCTGCCATCCTTATAAAAGGTAACCGGCGCGTGTTTTTCTTCCAAAAGGGACACAGAAAGCCATGGCAGGATGGGGTGTCGCGTACTTCTTTAAAAAATTAGCGCACGTAACTTTCATAAAGAAGAAAAATAGCATCACCAACTAGCCCCGCAACGTGTTCTTTTAAGCTCCATCTTCATGTATGCCTCTACATTTGACTACATTTAACAGCACGGCACTTAACTGCCACGTATCGTTATGAATAACACTTAAAGTTTTGGCAGAAAACAGCGCAACTATCAACTCCTAAGAAGTAGCAAACAAACAAAACGGTCAGAGTGCGGTCTTAAGTTCTGGGCGCGTATTTACAAAAAACGTCCAACCCTATAGCTGTTTTAAGAGTACATTACAGCTAACCTGAATCTGGACATATCATTACCGAGAGGGGCCGCCTTACATCACACCAACTACTTCATTTCTAAAGCCTACAGCGCCAAAGAATAAATAAATAAATAGATAAAAAATTAAATAAATAAATAATAAATATAAATAAAAAATAAATAAACAATAAATAAATAAATAAATAAATAAATAATAAATAAAATAAATAAATAAATAAATAATAAATAAATAAATAAACAGTAACTCTTTACCACCGTTTCTGCTGCACAGTTATGAAACAAGCATTCCAATTACACACGCTCGGCAGTATATACTTAAGGTAGTTAAGTTACCGCGCGGTGATCTAGTGGTTATGGTATTCGATGCTGACCCGAAGGTCGCGGGATCAAATCCCGGCCGCGGTGGCTGAATTTCGATCGAGGCGGAAATGCTTGAGGCCCGTGTACTTAGGTAGAGGTGCACGTTAGAGAATCCCAGGTGGTTGAAATTTCGGGAGCCCTCGAGTACGGTGTCCCTCATAATCACATCGTGGTTTTGGGACGTTAAACCACAATATAATTATAATTAATATTACTATTATTATAATTATTAAGGTAGTTCAGTTGTGACTCCGGAAATTCTGAACTATCTCGCTCTCTCATTCTCTAAGCCACGTGCGCTCGTGCGTGCACAGTCACACAAAAAATAAGGCGCAAATCCACCGCCGCTAAACGTGCAAGGTATAGCGACAAAGACAACGTGTCGCGCAGCTCCTCTACGCGACCTAATCGCTTACGTCATTCCAGGAATGCGTGCCGCTATCGCAGAAAACGCCCAGGCGGACGGTGCATTGCGAGCGCTTCCAATGCGCTGCGCCGTATATACGTGTATCCAGGTCACACCACAAATTTACCTGCAGCGCATCTATTCAAACTTCGCCTGTAATCTACGAGTAATGCTTCCAGCATGTATGCACGGAGGCACACACCGCGCGCGTTGATCCTTTTGGCGAACGCGGCGATAAAGGACGACGCGGACAACCGTGTTGTGTCACCTTATACGCGTTGAGAGGCGCACACAGCTCACTGGGACCATGGCGGGCGAGAGCCGTGTCTAATGGAATTGCCTGAAAACTTCGTGCGCTCACTTGCGCTGCAAGCTCCGAGGCTATGAATGCGATCCTCCTGCGAGGTTACGAAGTCCAGGAGGGACACGCATTCTGCGCGCAGAGAGCAGGTCGCACTAAATAGGTTACGATAACGCCCGTTTATCTCATCCAAAAAGCTTCCCGAGGTGTTTACTTCGGGCCGGGGAGGCATGCACGAAAGGTTTCGCCTACTGCCAAATAGGTGAATTATACGTGTGAGCAATTATTGTACACCTGCATGCGTGCGCGCACAATTATGCTAAGTGCGTTAGAGCGGCGGTCTATCAATCTAGGCGAAACTGCTCAAAAGGTCTAAGCTGACATTGATCGAGAATCTTCCCTGCAACAAAAAGAAAGCAAAGACGTTACAACATAACCATCGACACTGGACGAGACCAAACTACCGGGACTCTTGCTCCGCCTCTTAGTATATGCGAGAACAGACATGTGCAAGAACTTTTAAGTCAGAGCATTGATTTGGGCACCGTCAGCAGCACTCTTGCGCAGTGGAACTGTTTCGTCGGTTCGTTTGACTATTTCACTGATTCCCGCCACCGTAGCACACAAATTGTTCACACGTCTCCTCTGAAACTCCGCTTTCCGTTCAGATGTTCATTCGGTTGCGGCCCGTCTTGCCGCTTCCGGAACGAAAGGAAGCCAGTGTAAGCCCTGATCGTGGGACATACGCCATGAAAAATGTACGTACGTGGCTACGGGCCCTGATTTCTGAAATGCCGCTTCTATACAGTTGCATCTTACGTGACAAAGCATCGAGAAAAAAAATTATTTTCTGGCGCAATCTTGGTTTGCGTACTTTAAACGCGGGTTTTCTTGGTGTTTTCACACGTATGCATCTCAAACCAAGCTCAGTCTGTTGTTTTAGGCAAGCTCGCACGGCCTCCTGAGTCTTGGAATATGGACAGAGACGCTGCCTCCTTGGAGACCATCCATAGAGACAACCATTTTAGAGCCACGACGCGTTAATGTGCTATACACGTTGTTTTAAAGAGCAGTTCTAAAAAAACACATGAAATAGCGCCAGCTCCATCCGTGGAGCCTTCGAAAAGCGAAGCTGATGCCGCCTTCGTCCATTCTATTCTGTTACTGTTGCCTGCGTTGGGCGGCTTCTTCCTCGAAGTACGAGCAGCCTTGGCCATTCTGGAAAAGCGGCGAACTCCCGAAGAACCGACACCCTCCTTATACTCCACCGAGTCATTACAGACCAGCTTTTCGCTAACAGCTGGGTTCGGACGCACTTTCCGCTGAGCCTCACCCTCGCCCTCCTTGGCGCGCCCCATTGGTTCCCATTTCCCACAAGCTTCATTCTCCAATGCGCTGCCCTCCACCCTCTCCTCAGACCTCTCTCAGCACGGCACAGCTCCCTTCTTTTGACCGAGCCTCACACGCCACACCGCAAGGCCACGTGACCAGCGTCACACCGATAGCGCCGGCGAATTGTCGACTATAACAACAGCTTCGCTGTTAAAAAAAAAAAGAGAACGTTGTATAGGAGGAATATGTACTTACATACGCGTATTGCCTAAGTGTATTGCCGCCTTTGGTTTCAGCCAGACACTTTAACATCTCACACTGCAATGTCCCACATTCTTTACGTAGAGTCCATCGCTACCTAAAACTAAAGAGTGAAACGATTTTTCTCATATTAGTAAAGTACTTTTCACAATACCAAAAAACCTCGCTTGCTGCGAGAAGACGCTTAGTAAGCGAGAAAAACGCGCAAAAACAAAATATGGGTGGCGACGCCACTCGAAGTTTCCGCACCATACGCCGTGACGTCACATGTTTGACGGCGCCTACTAGGACTACGTAGTTCCTAATCGGTAAATGAAGTACATTGTCCTCTAATGGGGCCATATAGATAGACTTAACATACCAAGTTTGGGGTAATTTTGTTGAGGCAATGGCTCCAAAATACGATAAATACACTTTGAAATCCGTGACGTCACGCGGGGAGATTTCGGCGCGAAATTAAAAATGAACCTTGAGCTTGATTTTATCCTCTAATAATAAACCTATGACGGCGAAACTAACGCCATTAGAGTATCAGAGCACAATGTATCGGTCTAGGCCGATTCATTGTTCTCTTTAGCGTCTTTTAAAGACATAGAATGTCTGGGCGAAGGTTCACGACCTTCGAAGTTTGCGTGCTTCCTAGGGGGTGCTTTTCAACGCGACCAGGGCCATCGCACCCTGATAAATCTTTTTTCACGATGCTGAGTGGCTCCCGTTGGCAGGTCAATTTTTTCGAGTTTCTAGTTAGTTTCTTCTGTGTTTTTGTCACTTGGTTATTTCTTTCCTGTGCCCATATGCCTGTGCTTACTGCCCTTTCTGTTGTCTTCTCCATGAAGGGTGCAGGCAGGCGCCGTGTCCTTCTTAGTGGCGTCTGTCAGCCTCCTTCCTCCTATATCCCTCCTCCCATTGTATGTGAGTTTGTGCGTGTATGTTCCACTAAATAATAATAATAAAATAATTCTTGTAATTGCGTTGAATCATGTATTCTAATTTGTCTATATTTTCGAAACTTTACACAAGTAAGCATGCCTCGAGCCTCATTTTGTCATAAATATAACGACACTGCATAGCACAAAAATAATCAATGCGGTCTCTGGTTCAGCTATTTCAGAAAAGTATCACATGTACTCACCAGATAGCTGCTTCGTTCCGTATGTTGTTACGTTGTCTCGTACGCGTTGTGTATCTGATTGTCTCCGTTGGGCATCACGTGTCGTCGCACGCTTCGCCTCTGCTTTGCGACAGTTAATTTTTCCATTCCCTGTCACGTGACAGCTGTCTGATACATCTAGCACATTCATATATTGCACGATTTCAAAATGCTGGCAACAGAGCGCGCTGTCGTCTTGTACCCCCAAACAAACTTGGTTGCCTATGCCAGAGGGTCAACTGGAGGGGGCAAAAAACAGTTGGAAATAAAGCACAGAAAGCAGTCTGTCCAGTGATATAGTAGTAGTACACGAGTTACCCCCTCCCCTCGGCTGATCGTACGTTAGTCAATTTAACCGCCGTGTATATGACCCGATGCGCGAATATTCTAAGCAAGCGAGCTGGATATAGTTCCTTCTCTCAGAATGCATAGATGCGCTTGTTAGCAACTGTTTGATAATTTCGCCACTGCGGATAGCCGATTAACGTGAGAGTTTGGTCGAGTTGGTAGTTCATCGTGAAGGAAATTTCAACAGCGCGGGAATAACACGAATGCAAGAGAGCTAACACGAACAAGCGCTGACGTTCAACTGATTTCTTTTCAGAAAGACACATATGTAGTGAAAAATTGCGCATCTTGCGATGACGAAATAAATAAAAAAAAACATGGGTGATCCCTCTGTCATGGGAATTGGTATAACACGAAAGTGAAACGTGTCTTCACAGACGTAGTTGAGCGTTTGCCCCGCCACGGTGGTCTAGTGGTTATGGCGCTCGACTGCTGACCCGAAGGTCGCGGGATCGAATCCCGGCCGCGGCGGCTGCATTTTCGATGGGGGCGAGAATGTTTGAGGCCCGTGTACTTAGATTTAGGTGCACGTTAAAGAACCCCAGGTGGTCTAAATTTCCGGAGCCCCCCACTACGGCGTCTCTCATAATCATATCGTGGTTTTGGGACGTTAAACCCCAGATATTATATATTAGTAGTAGTAGTAGTTGAGCGTTTGTTGCGCATTCTTTCGCCCCAAGCACAAAGAAATAAATGTTACAACAACAAATTGTAATGTCACGCGAAGAACGGCAAGCAGCTCGAAACTTGCAACGCGCTGCTCAAGCAGAAATGACGTACGGAACGAACATGCACAGGATGAGCGCGAACTGTCACAGTTGTAACTTATTTTTGTGTGGGCAGCGCGCTTTTCGCAAAAACGGCCGCTGCAGTGAGCGAAACGACATTCGTGCTCTCAACGCCAACTTGCGGTGAGAGCACAAGGCACAAAACCACCGCCATCACTAGATAAGCGCGCGCACAAGCGACCACGCCCTGTAGAGGCGCGCGCTCATCCGCGCGTGGCGACGGCCTTTAAAGTGGCTCTTCTAAAGTCCTTCTTCGAGCCCTTCGCGCCATCTCACTGGTAATAACGAAAACAGGCTGATGTACCACCGATCTCTGAGTACCGCCACCGGCAAATGGTATATAAATAGCTCGCCATTAGCGTGGCGACGAACGTGCCGTCTGTGGCCGAATCGTTTCGACCCGCGCGCTGCGGAGCGAGGGGTGGTAAGTTGGACTTCCGGTGGCGGAAATTTTTCTTCTAGATTTTTTCTTTGCCATACGTTAGTCTTTACATTTCACAACGTCCTATCCGTGACGGAAATACGTCAGTGGAGCCGTGGTGGACCCCGGCATAAAACATTTGTTAATATAAAAGTAATGTCCAGACGACTTATCTTGCGAGAGCATGCGGATGCGAAAGATAATCGACTTCTTTTTTTTCAAGTCAATGGAAGGCAGGCTAATGCATTCCACCCCGAACGTGCAATGTGCGCCGCCTCTACAATTTCTCTACAATCTACAAAACAAAATGTGCTCACTAGAGAAATTGTAGAGGCGGCCCACATTGCACGTTTGTGGGAGGAATCCATTAGCATGCCATCCATTGACTTCCACAAAAAGCAGTCGATTATCTTTCGAATGCGTATGCTCTAGCAAGATAAAGTCGTCTGGACATTATTTTTATTTATTTCGGTCATCGCAAGATGCGCCATTTTTCACTACATATATGTGTCTTTTCTGAAAAAAAATCAGTTGAAAATCAGCGCTTGCCCGTGTCAGCTCTCTTTTCGCGCATTCGTGTTATTCCCGCGCTGTTTAAATTTCCTTCACAATGCGTATAGCTATCCTGATGAATGTTCTAGTTTTAATTTCAGAGGATTTATCATCGTCGCAAATTAGGGGTTGTGTGAGTGAGCCAACCATCGATGTCACTCCTTCAGAATGAGATATCGTTCTTGTCTGACAAACACGCGTTCTACAGCGCATTTCTGCCCCCTCCACCTTTCTGCTCCGGTACAAGAAGCGTACTTTAAGCAGCTTGAAGGAAATAAAACACGTCGTTGTTAGTTAGCGTTGTGTCGTTATATTTCCCGTGCGATTCCGTCTCGTCGGTACGATCGTAGTTGCTTTCAAAGGATATGACCGCCGCTATCTCAGATATACGATGGCTGAGCAAACCTGACTTTATAAGCAGAGGATATCTCAGCGTTCTCTTGAACAATAACAGCCTTATAAACACGTGCTCATGCTTGCTGCATATGGTACAAGCCTGTAAGGTTCTCATGTAGAGACAGGCACACTTATCGAGTCAGTGATGGTTGCTGTGCGCATTTGGAGCACTGCTAAATAGGAGCGAATCTTTAAAGAAAATAGAGGCACACAATCGCTTTATGAGTAATGACTCCTCAAAACTCCCTCTTTATTCCATGTTTGTAAAACGTGCTGCGACAGGAGAGCTTATGTATCTCTCAGCGCATCGCTCACGTGTAAACTTAGACCGAACACCCAGTGCCCGTAAAAGCGAGCTGTGCAGTGTCTTGAACAGCACGTCACAACGCACGCAAATGTTTTTTCGTCCCTTTCGCTGTAACAGGAAATAACAATAAAGATGGCGGATGGGAAAGGGAAACAGGGACTCTTTCGGGAAGATGACATTTAGATGTATATGTAGACAGCTGTCTACACCATTACGAAGAGAGCTCCTGTCAATAGTGGGGATATTTACATCTTCATCTTTCAGTGGCTTGTGGTGATGCAGCAGGGGGGTTGGCCTGGCATACATAACCGGCAATCGTCCCCCTTGAGCCTCTCATGCTTTGAGGGTAGGAGTGTGTCACCAGGCTTTAAACAGTCCCGTGTCTCGCAAGAAGGCAAACGGCAGTCGCTGGAATTTCCTCCTGACTGCCGCGGGCCCCCCGGTAAAAAACACGTCTTCAAACGTCGGATGCCTGAGACCACCCCTTTGCAGGCTGCGGACCATCGCTTCTCTTTCCGTGTCGAACTAAAGACATAACCAAATGAAATCTGCGATGTCGCCGATCACCGCATACGACGCACAGCGGGGAAGCGCACCGCCTAGTCTTGAACAACGAAGCCAGTGTGTGTTGATTGCCGCACTTGCGGGAGTTGTTATTTCCTGAAGACGTTGCGGTCGGCAGCCACACAGCGCTGCTTCCAATACTGCTCACACTGATCACGTTCTGACCGATCGGTCCAGGCGTACGGCTAGACCGAAAACAGCGCGGTTCCGTATGGTACCTAAACTTTACAGCTCGTGATTCTTCAATGAGACGCTGTCCTTGCGACAATCACACTTCTCGCCAATGTCGCCATGAACAGATGACGCTGTAAATCTGTTCCGCTTAGCACATGGAACGACTCTTCATGTTAGGTGGTGTGTCTGTAGCTGCCGGTTTGCCATTTCTCTTAATGGAAGCCTTCGACTGGCGCATCGAGGGGCAAACGTCCTCCGGATCTGTGGACATCTGGGAGCCCGCGCGAGAACGGGTTAGAAGGCGACAAGTGAGCGACTCGCAGACGATACGAGCCGCAGTCCGCCAAAAGCCGGCACCGTCGTCAACGTCCCTGGGTGGCCGCTGGAAGTAGAGGAAGATGTAAGGGTTGATGGCACTGTTAGAAGCCGAGATGACGCCGAAGAGCGCCACCATGTTGGCGTCCAGGATACCCGGGTTGCCGAAGGCCAGAATGGCCTCTTGCACCATGTACGGCACGTTCGTCACCAGGAAGGCGCCGAAAACCACGGCCGTTATCTTCAACGTCTTTACCTGCGCACACCAATAAAACTAATTATTACAAGGAAGGAAGGAAGGAAGAAAGGAAGGAAGGAAGGAAGGAAGGAAGGAAGCAAGTTCTTAGACTGGCTGTGTGCCCTGCGCTGGGGAGAAAGAGAGAGGTCATTAAGGGAGGGGAGAGGAAGCGCTTGTCGAAAGTCCTGAAATGAAAGTGGGCTCGTTCACCCCCCTCCCCCCCCCCCCCTCCCCAACTGGAAACAATCACACGGTTGAACCCAAGTAAGTAACCACTGAAGCGGTGTTCGAAATATGCAAGATGCGCTTCGGGCATTTAAAGACGAAGTAAACACGAACACCTCGAACACGTAAGGACAAGACTTCGCACCAACTGTCACGACAAAGTACTTATTGCATACGTTTTGGAAAATGCTCATGCATAGCGGTCGGCGTACAAGCTAGCTAAAAAGCTAGATAAGGGAACGAAAATGTTCAGAAGGAAGAAACATGGAATAAAAAAAGTTGGGAAGGGGACGAAGTGAAGCAGAACCTCCACATTCAATAAATATATTAGCAATGAAACACATCGTAGTTCTATATATAACACATATTTAAATACTATCATCTGATACTATGGTTGCGTGGTACATGAGGTTTAGGGATTAATGGCTGTCTTTTGATTTTCTCACCAGTTCTCGCGGTGGTCGGATTTGCACGGTCCCCGCAACGGCAGCCATGCAAAAGGCACGTGCTATGGTGCAACCGAGTTCATTACCGAACCTCATCTATTATAACTTCTGCAGACAGATCCACCGCATTACGAAAGCTTTGGACCGTCAGAATATTGAATGCTTTGGCGGTATTGGTTCGGAAGAACGGCCCTTCTTTTATCCCGCCTTTATCTCCCTCTGGTGGCTGTTATATGAGCTATTTAAACGTAAGCTGATTGGATAGAGCTCGATAGCTGGCAGACCGGCGCGGCACCGCTGGCCCTATACAGTCGTATCTGAGGAGTAGAGGCCGGATTTTTAGGCACTAAAAAGCTCGTTTTAGGCGCCCAAAATAGGCAGGCAAAACGACGTTTTAGGCTTCCAGAATAGTAAATATAGGCACACTAAATTTTCACATAACTGCAAATAATTTGAAACGAATACGTGCGCGAGCTCTATCTACGAAAGGAAAACAAAAACGTTATTGCTTAAGATGGCAAAAGGCGTTAAACAGTTGAACTAGCCGTGCAATGTACTTTATCCCGCACGGTTCGCAGAACGCGGTCTCTCCAGAACACGCTCTCCACGGTCTCGCATTCGCGAACCGCGCACGCCATGTCTCTGCGGCGGCAAATGTGCGTGTTCCACTTCACGGCTGCTAGCAGTTGTTTCCGGGAGTTGGTTGAACTAAAGGACTAGGTTGAACCCCATAGTTCCGAACAGTCAGTGTTGCGCGGTAGTATGAATAACGGTCTCAAACTGCTCCCGGGAGCGCAACTTGAGGCTAAATAGTGTTAATACAAGCGCCAATTTTGAAAATATGCATTTATAGGCATTTGTGAGCATTTAGGCACAAACGCCAAAAATAGGCATTTATAGGCACTATAAAACACTATAAAAGCCTTTCTTAACCTCTAATTTATGCTCATATATCAAAGTGGCACTATAGGAGCGCAAGGAACAAAATAGGCATTTGCCTAAATCTGGTCTCTACTGATGAGTACGCACTGAAGTGAAGAACGCTACAGAATACCGCCTAAGGTTTGTAATCGCCTTGTATGTTGGCGTCTGCGGCGATGGATACTGCATATACATGACAAATTTATTTTCTTATAGTCACACTCTCTATGTCACTGCAGAGGTGCTGGATAAGAAGTCATTTATATGAGGTATCACTCAATGAAACAATGACTTCAAAGTACAGCGCTAAAAAAAAACTAAGAATGAAGAAAGGCTGGCACGCACGCAAGCGCGTACCTACCCCTGTTCGTCCTTGTCTTCTTTTTTAGCGGTGTCTTGTGAAGTCTTAAAGGAGTACTGACACGAATTTTAAAAATTTTCGGTTTGTTGCTCTAAATAAAATGATGGTGTCGAGAAACCTAAAACGAGTATTGGGGTGTCTGGGAATGCATCGAATATACTTTAATTACCGCTACCTTAAAAAGGCACTTTCGGTTTCGTTATCGAGGGGGCGGCTTCTCAGAGACGTAACATGTCAGTGTGACGTCACGGCGATACAGAAACTCGCGACGTACTAGCGGCAAGTCCGTCATCTGCTCGTAGTGCACATAAGCAGCTATGAGTGAATTGTCGTCCAGTGACCCTGACAGTGATTACTACGATTTAGGCTGCATGCAGGACGCAGAACTCGCAAACTCGGGGCAACTGTCTTCACTCGTCGGGATAATGTCCATTGCAGTGGGGCTGGCTTGCAGATGCTCAGCGACGAAAACTTCAAAGCCAAATTAAAATATTTTATACGTGTTCTCCAACTCTCGTGTGTGGACATCGTTGACGCTGCATACCGAGGAAACGAAAAATGTCCCTTTTGCGATGTCTCAAAAGTCGTGTCAGTACTCCTTTAAGGCTTACCAGCTAGCCCCCAGATTTCCAACTGGTTCTATAAAGCAATCGCTCAGTAAATATCTTCACTATACGACGAATTTAAGTATACAAGCGCTTCATTTCTTTCATAACACGAATAACATCTCAAAACCCTTCACCTATCCGCTTACGTATATAAACGATTGTAAACAGTCTCTGCATAATTCAATTTTTTTTTTGCAATATCGAGGCCATTAATATTCGCAATGTTGCATTCTTACATTTGCACAGTTGTGAAATGGAATAATGCTCAGCGTATAAGAAGCGTTCAATTCTGGTAAGGTAATGCAATGTTTCTTTATGTGACGCCAAGATTGTAATACAGCGGGGGGCTTTCGTAGATGTAGCAATCACATCAACTCAGCACCAACCGGCATCGTGACATCCTTAGTGCTTATTCACAAGAACAATTCATTATAGGGAGCGGGTATGTCAAAAAAAGAAAAATAAAACTGAGCAAGCTTCTCCATGTCGTTTACATCGTACCCCATCAGTTGCCACTACATTGTATTCTGTTCAAATTTGCTTATTTTCGCTGCAAGGTACTCACTCCAATAAAAAAAATCCGTACACGGGGGCGAGGGGAGAGGGGGGGAATTTTTTCATTACAAGCTTCCCCTTCCCTTGCTTTTTTTGGATTTTCACTTCAATAAGGACCGTTAAGATGTGTCTTCAATGTCGCTATACATAAATCATAGCTGAGAAGGTTATAGACGGTGATAAATGCAAATCTATGCGTGTAGTAGTGTCCCGTGCACACACAGCGGCCTATGATCACTTCTGCTTGAGTACTGCGTGGTGTTTTTGTTGCTGCATACTTTGTCGTTCAAGTACCTCTTTTGCCTCAGATCATCAGGTTCATTCTGTATGCAACGCCTCTCTCACATCAATATCGCACACTAAGCTGATACAAACCTTAGCTCGAGGCAGCGACGAAGTGGTTTGCCGGCTCATGTTTCGATTGGTCGCACTGTGCTTCCAGATGGCCCACAGTATTCCCGCGTGGAACGCAATGAGCAGCACAAGCGGCACGACGAACACCGTGAAGAACACGAATCCCATGTATATCTGGCGGTGGTAGAGCGGCGTGTCGCGGTCGTAGAAGATGGACGCGCAGAAGCACTTGCCGGGCGCCACTTCGACGCTGTGGAAGACGTAAACGTTCGGCAGCGAGGGCATGCACGATGTCAACCACGTCAGGGCAGCCAGCTTCCACGGGTCTGTGCTCGGTGCGAGCGGCGTCGCGATGGCGATGTACCGGTCTATCGCGATCGCCACGAGCATGTAGGTGGATGAGACAAGTGCGAAAGTCTGCAAGAACTTGAAGAAGCGGCAGAAGGCGTCTCCCGCGATCCACAGCCGGCCCATCACTTCCCATACAACTTGTGACGTCATCGTGATGCAGGCCACCAGCAGGTCCGCAACGGCCAGGTTCAGGAACAGAACCCGTGCCTTGGACACCCGCCGCCGGCGCTGCTTCACGAGCAGGTTGCAGCAGACAACGGTGTTACCGACTACCGACAGGATGATCATGGTGATGATGATGCCTATGCGGACTCGCTTGTGGTAGCGAGGTCCCATCACTTCCTCCGTCGCCACGGCATCGGTGACGTTGTTTAGGAGCGCAGTCACGTTGTCCGCCGTCTCGTGGCCGGGGGGTGGGTCTTCTGTGGACGCGTCGAAGGCGTCTGCTTCAGTCATCACAGAGGGACGGGTATTCCGTGTTTACCTCCATCCACTGAAGAGCTGCCGGTCTAACTGAACTACGTTACGCGAAAGGTTTGTTCTATGTTCTCCACAAGGGCGTTCGGAGTGCCTGGAGCTGTTGTATTCGGCTGCGAACTGCATCACGGCAAAATGGTGCCGGTTTTGGCGGGATAAGAGCGCCGATATTGGAGACGATGAAATAGTCCATGTGTCTGTAGGATTTCTCAGTTGTATTGTACCTGCAAGGAGAGAAGGTAAAAAAAAAATAAGTAATCATCGTTGTGGAACATTAAGAAACCTAGTAATAACATTGAGCCCATATCCATAGAGTACCTCATGTCTAGACGAGATGTGCATACCGATACATTATTTGTGAAAATCTCGCTACGGGCTTCTTCTGAGAACATTTGCGATTTTTGATATACGACGTCCGGTTAAATACAATAAAGGGACCAAAGCCATAATACATTTATCGCCAGACTGGTGTATAGGCGTGCGTACCCTTACAGTGTACTTACTGCCAGCCCAAAGAACGTGAAACTATGGTGGCAAATTGAGTGACAAAAAAGCTACTTTCATGGCGACGTTAGCGCCAGCATTTGCTGTACACCGCTCAGCCTACAACGTAACAGCTATGTACTCTAAGCTATCTTATTTCTACAGCAACATCTGAGAGGTTAAAATTGTCCGCGTAAACGAACGATTACTGACCTCTTCCGGGCTCTATTTTACCCAACTACACAGAAACAAGTGAAAAGCAAGAACAGCATCTTTCCGATAAAAATGTTTGAGTAGAAACTGCAATCCCTTTTTGTAGCTGTTTTTGTTGTTGCTGTTGTCACTGTAAGCAATTTTTCTTAGCCGTGCTTCGAGCCGCGGTTAGAGCACCAGTTTTTTCAGTTGTGTTACGTTGAGGGAAATTGAAGAAAAGGCCCGAGCAAAGCAATTACTTTAAAGGTTTCGAAACAGAAGACAGGCGTCAGGTGCCTAACTGTCCTTATTCTCACAGCAGGCTCACGGGCGTTCGCAGGCGATCGATTGCAATAAGACGGTTCCAACAACGAAGGCGAGCCGTCGGAACGTATGCGCGCTAGATACTGACACTAAGATTGTCACGCGACCAGGGACACAAATTATAGAACGGACAGCAGATGCAGCTACGCGTTTAATCAGCCGCGTTAAGAACTCGCCTCACGTATTACACTCACATATGAGAATTTCTGAGACGCGCGGGTATACCGCCTCTTCGATAGCATTCGCCCGCCAACCCGTTTCTCCGCCGTGTTTGAATGTCATATTAGGTGTCAGCTTCAGGAAACGCATGCATGCAATATTGAATTGACTCGTCAGTAAAGACTTTCTGAACGCTAGCGGATACCGCTTAAGAAATTTATCATCCTTGCAACATAGCCCCTGCTACTTAGAACAGACAGGGTTGCTTACGTGCAGTACTAAGGTCTGCCCGCTTAATTACTTGAACGCAAACTTTAGCGACGAACAGCCCGCTTGATGCTTCCAGAGCAAGCTTGTAGTGTGGAGAGTAAGTAAGCAACTACTAAACGTCGAAGCAATCACTTAACAACAACCCAAGTAATTATTTGCTGTAGCGTCTGTCTCGAATACAATGAGAACAGAAGAAAACATATTAGCGATAACGTCTCCGGAATTGTGATTCTTCAAAATATAACACCTGACAGTGTACACTGGTTCTGACAAAATGCTAATGAAATGGCTATGTGCCTTGCTGGACATGAAACGAACGTTCCTTAACTCTGCGAGTGCCGCTACTCCTTTCAGCAGAAAACTTAAAATAGCGAGGGCCATAGTCATGCTGGAAAAATAACATAAAATAGCTTTCAGGGTTTGATATTAACACGAATGCCTTAGATGCCTCATCAAACGCGAAATTGACCGTCGGCGTCGGCGTCCCGCGGCGTCGTGCACAGCGCGAATGATGCAAAAAATCATTACGTGATGACGCCACCATATGACGTCATCGTGACGTCACAGATAGACAGACAGACAATGAACTTTAATGTGGTCCTGTGGGGCGACTCGGAAAGCCCCATTGCGGGGGAAGCACCGCCGCGGGCAGCTCCCACGTTGGGATGGGCAGGCCATGCCTGACCTCCGCGTCGCGGGCCCTCTGGACGGCCCGTAGCTGAACGGCGAGGACTGAGGTCTTGAATGCCTCCTCCCACTCATTCTTCCGTGGTGAGACGATTTTGCTGCCGTAAAGAGGGACACCGCCAGAACATGCGTTCTAAAGTGCAGAAAGAACCTCCGCGATCCGGACAATCGGGCTTCAAGGAGTCCGCGCACCTGCTGACCCTGGCTAGGCTGGGATAGGACCCAGTCTGTAGCAGATATCAAATTTTTGTGAAGTCATTAACGTCGCAAAATCTGACATGACGTCACGTGATGTCGTCATCACATGACATCGCAGCGTGGTCAAAGGTGGGCCGATCACTTTCGCCTTCGAGTCGTCTTAGGTGAATGCACAAGGGACCGTGTGAGTTTTTTAAAGACGATAGTCCTTCTTGGGATACTTGAACGCAGAAAGTTTGGTCTTTTTGTCTGTCTATCTGTCACACAGACACCCACCCGGCCAAATTTTAAGCACTTGCTGAACGCCCAGCTATCTTGAACTCGTAGCTGCGTTCATGCTTGTGAACACTGTCGATCAAAAAGCATATATTACGCATACCTGAGGCCAACATCAATACGTAAGTATTAGGTGGTGTGTTCCTTTCCTAGAAAATACATAGATGCGAAATTTTAAAGATCCTAGTGTTTCTTAGGCTGCGTTAAAAATGCGACGCTACGCACGAAAAAGCCCTCTGTCAGTGTTTCTTAGGCTGCGCTGAAAATGCGACACAATGCACAAAAAAGCCCTCTGCCGACGATATGTGCTGCCACCTGGCAGTGGCCCTGGGTTCTGCACAAGCTCATGTTTCCCGGCGCCACTGCTAGATGGCGTCCATATCTCACGCAGCGCCTCCTCTGTTTTATCAATGCCAGTCAGATGCGGCCGATTCAACATAGAGGAGCGCTGTCTGAGGCAAGGCAAAACATAAATGGCAGAATACTATCGTCTTTCGACGACATTTGCATCGAAGCACGCAGATACGCGGCCAATTTTTACGTTGCTAAAGTCAGGAGCAGAGCAGTGCGAATGTCACTGTAGATCATTTTCTACGTGTCTTATAGGTAGAAGTTCATCAACAAAACAGCTTCTTTCTTTTTGTATTGAGAAGGAGAAGAGGTAGGACAGGAGATAGCTGGTAGGTTTTCAAATTTCGTTCCCCCTGTCGCGCAGTTTGCTGCCGGTGCCACCGATGAAGCTGTTTGACCGAATATCGGACAGCTTCTGGCTGCTCTTCCCGAATGTACAGAACGCATAATATACCGAACCTGCAGCCTTGGAATTCGAAGGTTGCAGGTTCGGTCCCTTCCGGCGGCAAGTTGTCTTTTCGTCCACTTTACTTTCTTCACATCTATATCCCAATTACTACAAATAATATCCACTGTACTTTCCTTGGCATTATTGTCTGTCAGTTATCATTGACATTGTGTCTTACCAAGAAAAAGCTAGCCCTCAAAATTCCCCTTCTTTCCTTAATCTATTTGGGCGAGATAGGAAAAGAGCGTGTGAGTGAGAGGTGAATTAAAGGGAAAGCGCTGAGTTTAATCTAAGCAGTATCTCGTTTCGCATCCTCAAGTTGAGATAGGAAAGAATAAAAGTGAGGAACTATAAAAACACAACTTCTTCGCTGTAAGCACGAATGAGGCGAGAAATGGAAAAGCTTCTGATGTGTTTGGTAGCTTGCACAATAATTCAAATGAGGCACTTCGCCATGCAGGCTGCCAGTCAGTGTAGCCACTAGGTTTGCTTACATTTGGTTTTTTGCTTAGTTTTCTCGGTTTCCTTGGTGTTTATTTCGATCACGAATCGGACAGCGCACATCCAATCACATTGCAAAATGTCGCTAGGTGCGGCCTAGGAAGAGATCGGGCTCAAGAAAGGAAAAAAAATTATGTCAGCTTTGTACTTGTGGCGCCAGCCAAGCCTGAAGGATGTGAGGAGCTAGGCGGCCTTCTCTGTTTCTCTTTATTTTTCTCTTTATTTCCTCATCTCTTTCTTTTCCTCTCTTCTCTCTATTATTCCTGTGTCTTCTTTGTATCTGTTTTTTCAATTCTTTCTTTCTCTCTCTATATATTTTTTTCCATTTCTCGCTTTTTCCATCTTTCCTTCTTTCTCTATTGTCGCTTCCTCTTTCCGTCTATTTCTTTCTTGTTTTGTCTTTATATTTCTCTCTTTCTCTTCTTCTTCTGCTATACTTTACTCTCTCCTCATTCCTCCTCCTCACCGTCATATCTCTCCTCTTCATCCTCACTTCACTTTCCCAGCCCCTTGGTATACTATACTATACAAGGCTTGGTCAGCTGCCAGCTCGTAATAAGTTCACGTGCTACGTGACGCCAACAAGGCAGAAAAAGAGTGTTCCACACTCGCCGTCATGGCTACTGGCGGCGCTGACTGACGCTCCCACGCTTAAATGCACACATATACCCCATAAAGTGGACGGGGGGATGGCCGCCGCGGTAGCTCAGTTGGTAGAGCATCGGACGCGTTATTCGAACGCCGCAGGTTCGGTCCCTGCCCGCGGCAAGCTATCTTTTCGTCCACTTTTCTTTCTTCACAATTACCTTACATTTATTACTAAAAACATCCCCTATACTTTCCTTGGCATTATTGTCTGTTAGTTCTCATTAACATTGTATACAAGGCTATGTTATGCTAGCGCTAAGTATTTCTCTCTTTCTCTTTCTTTCCCTCTCTCTGCGCCCGTTCTCTCACCCATCTGAGTTACACCATCGCACGCCGGAAAACCGGCGCACGTGTTCTGGGAGCGAAGCAGAAGAGGAAAAGAGGACGAAGATAGCGCATGCCAGTTCATGATGATGATAGCTTTCTGTTCGCTGATAACAGCCGACGGTTGGCGTAAACAGCTACGCTGTTTAAAGGTGCCTTGCGACACAAATTAAGCACGTCGTTTCAACGCTTGTTCTCCTACTGTGGAATGCACCGATATCGTTGCGCAAGTGGCATCGCCGAAAACGAAGCCGCTATAATTTATTTCACCGGATAAACTACCTTGATTTCGGACTACAGCGACACACCCTGGAAGTGACGTTTCGTCATGTGGCAGTGACGACAAAGGCCGTGCGTTTTGATTGGCTTGACGCGACAATTGTGCCATGTAATATTCATATGGTGATAGCTAGGCCATGTAACTGAGTCATAAAAAGAATAAAGCCCTTTTTAACACGAAAGTGTTTTATGCCGGGGTCCACCAAGACTTCAGTGACGTATTTCCGTCACGGAAATGACGTGGAAAAATATACGCGATCAGATGGAAAAGAAAAAAGTTCCCTCAACGGGCGTCGAACCCACGACCGCTCAGTCCGCAACAACAGATACCGGGTACGCTATCCACTGCGCCACAGTCACAGACACTAGAGCTTTACAAACGCGCCTTTTATATCTACCATCCTCCCGTTCGGCGGGGTGGTGTTGCCCTCTTGGAGCGGTAAAGTACAGTAATTCGTCATTACTGTGGCTTTCGCGATTAGCACCTGCAATGCGTTACTCGTCCCTCCATTCGGCGCGTTTTCAATAGAAGTTCAATCACATTTTAACATGCCGCGGGATGGCGACCAAGTTCTGCGTCCAATATGCGACGGTCTTCTGGCTATCACACCTAGTTCTCTGCACTTTCACCATTAACTACTATAGCTACCATACGGGTTTGTTTAACCATTTAGCAGGGACGTTAGTCGTCGGGATGGAGATGTACCACCAATAATCAAAGTGGGAACATCCACGGTTAAACGGTGCTAGCTGCCAAACACATATACATTGTGCAAACTCTCTGATATCAATGTACAGTAAACATTCAGTTACTTGTGTAAGGGAACGCTTTACTTTCGTGTTGTTCCGATTCCTATGACGGAGGGATCAACCATGTTTTTTTTTATGCTTTCTCAGAAACAAGTCCTTCTGTTTCTAGCTGATGTATTTTCATAACAACGGACACGACTCTAGTTGCGATGTAAACTGATGGGAATGGTAACCAACGATAGTCTTCGCGTTTTTGCCTTTTGCGGCATCGGGCGATATCGGCCACACCGGCAGCTGCGAAACACGCTCACTTCGGCCCAATGCTGTCAACGAAAACATAAATTCTGAACGCTTACCAACCGACGCCTTCCGCGTCATCGGACGGTAGCGTTTCGTCCAGGCTATAGTGTATTCTAGTACCAGGCCATCGAAGCCATCCTCGCGTTGCGCGAGGCTCAGCGACGCACTTTCAATTTACATGGCGTGTCCGGATACGACATTGTAAATTGGGCATTGCTACATGGCAAGATCTCGAGCTCAAGGTTTTTAGATCACCCAGACTCATTGTGTGCACTACACGACAAACCATGGGACCGTCTCCTAGGCGATCGACGCACGTGGTTCGTCGTAGCCATGGTTGCAACGCCGTCAAAATAGCGGTGGCGAGGCACTGTGTGAAGGGGATCATGAGGCGAGACTTTCGGTGTGTTTCCATAAGAGGCGCGAGGTGATTGGAAACGGCCTTTGACGTCAGCAGGAGAGTGAAATGCGAAAGGGAACGTTTCTTGTCGTCGCCTGCTCGAGTTTTGAACTTTAAAGACTAATAACACCAGTTTTGGTGCACCAATTTTCGTAATTTTTTTTTTTGCCTTCGTCTCGACATTTATTATTACCCGCATTCCAGCGTTAAATAAAGCAGTCGCAAAAGCGTCGCGGGCCCCTTAAAAGAAAATAGACAGCAATGCACAGCCTTCAACTAAACTTCCTGTATGACCTCGGATGTATTGTACTGAGAAATGCGAAAACTCGCGCCACTAGTAATGTACAGGTATAGCCCATACATACCCTAGTAAACCTTCCTTAAGCGCATCGATCAAAGAAGGCGTTGCTTCGTGGGCTCGCAAAACGAAACCGTCGAATATTCTCAATCACGTTTCTCTACCTTCGCGCTGTCTCACAACCCCGCTTTCACACCTTTTTTTTCTTGCGCTTTCATCTCGGATCTCGTATTCTGTGGCTTCTACACCCTTATTATGCATACGTGCGCACGGAACAGTACCACGTGCATAACAAAAAAAGTTGCCTGCGAAGGCCTAGCTGTGAGATGAAATATAAAGGAGGTTCCCGTAAGCGACGGGAGCATTTCTGCCACTACGTTTCGCTACTCGCGTGAGGAACGTAGCGTGTAGGTCGCTTCCTCACGAGCATTTATTATTTTCCAGTATATTAAGTAAAGAAATGTATATGACGGGTAGTATGCGTTTGTTGGAAGCATAAGCTCTGCGAGGAATGCAGGATGGATAGCACCCGTTACAAAAGCGTGCTGCCGCACGCTGTCTCTCGCTGTTTCCTGCAGTAGTTTACTAACGGATCGCGTTGGTTGGCGTCGGAAGTGAAAGTTTTAGTTATGCCTAAGCCAATCACAAGCAGCGCTCGCGTGCGGCATACGCGAACTCCAGAAAGGGTAGGTGTTGAGACGAAAGAATAAAGAAATAAGAGTTCTGAGTAAACATAAACGACACAACTTCGGTGGTGCGGTATCTATTTTTAAGAGAGAATATTACGAGTATTGTTACGCGACTTCACGAACAAAAGAATATCTAAAAGAAGAAATGAAAAAAAAAGTCACAGTTTCACCGCAAGGGCGAAGCAATGAATGCGATAGCAAGAAACTAATGCTATACGAAGTGAGGCTCGCCAATGATACTCTCAGTTTGAACAGCGCTCCTGTTGCAAAGGCGGCCGAAGCAGCGAAGGAAACTAGTGTGCTTCAATGTCGAGCTGTGA
This sequence comes from Rhipicephalus sanguineus, assembly GCF_013339695.2. Taxonomy (NCBI): domain Eukaryota; kingdom Metazoa; phylum Arthropoda; class Arachnida; order Ixodida; family Ixodidae; genus Rhipicephalus; species Rhipicephalus sanguineus. The sequence goes on from NW_023614482.1 coordinate 25,747, forward strand.
CACTTGATAGTTCGCGCTCACTTCTGTTTTGTTCGTTTAGGCGGTCGTCCCTTGAGCTCGAGTGACTTTGTCGTACGCTCCGTAACATGCGCGGACATCACGGTGAAAGCTTGAAACATCCCTCTTCCCCTCACCCGGAAACCGCGCGAGCAGACAGCGGAAGGGCAAGGTTCTCCCGCGCAATATAAAGAAGCCGCGCGAGCGGAGCCGACGACTTTTAAATGGCGCCCGTCGCGCTCCTAGCCCATCTCGCTGGTAATGAAGAAACGCTTATAAGCGCCAGCCATCTCTGAGTCCGTCCAGTGGTAAAGGGTGTGTACATAAACACTCGCCGTTAGCTACGTGGAGGATCTGCGTTTCATGGCGTAGTGGCTAGCGCCACTCGCTGCGGAGCAAGAGGTCCCTGGTTCGATTCCGCCGCTTCGGAAGCATTTTTCTGAATTATTTTCTTCGGGGCTTTTATATATATACATAATTATACATATACGATCATGACGGCGGCGACGGCGACGGCAAAATTCAGCCGAGACTGTCCATATAATTGCTATCGCAATAAAAATGGTACTGCGGAAAATTCGATGGAATTCATAATAGGGTTACGTTATTTATCTTTATTTGTTGAACTTCACTGCATGCTTTGTAAGTGAGGTGTAAAAATTGAGAACTTCAAACAATAGAAAACAGAAAAAAGTTTAGTGCGCAATACTACGACGGAGTAAAAAATATCAGCACTAGTCAAAAGAATACGTGGAAGAAGCACAGTGTTTTAGAAGAAAGTACTTGGTTGACAAGAAACATTTGAATGTGTATCACTGAACACTAAGGACGAAAAGTGTACTACCGACATCACGCTTCGAGTTAATCAACGCAAGTTGTGTGAACAGCGAAGCTTGCTTAGATGACCTTGCGCCGGCGGGTTACTCTGGTCACGTGGCCTTGCGGTGTGTAGAGATTGAGGCTCGGTAGGAAGGGGGAGGGCTGTGACGTGCCGTGAGAGGCCTGGCGGAAAGGGCGGAAGGCGGGCCTTTGTGGAGGCGCGATAGTGAAGCTTGGTGGAAAGGGAACCAGGAATGCACGCCATGAGGGGTGATGGCGAGGCTGCGGAAAGGCCGAACCATGAGAAAGTGCCTTAAGAGGGGCGAGTGTGAGGCTCGGCGGAAAGCGCGTCAGAACAACGCCGGGCACGTTATACAGAGCGCCATGGTCACATACTCTGGAGGCTTTACAAACGCGCCTTTTATATCTCACACTTTCCTCTCGCAGTGATCTTGGTCGGCGGGTGGTGTCGCCCTCTGGGAGCAGTAAGTGAAGTAATGCATCATGACCGTGGCCTCCGCAATTAGCTCCTGCAACGCGTCGTTGCTACGCATCCGACCGATTCGGCGCGTTCGCAATAGGACAAGTGCAATTTTGTCAACGCTTTAACACAGCGGGAGGTAGCGACCTTAGCCCAAGATCGGCCTCGCTCATAGCATCAATGAATACGAAATAGCTCTGCGACACGCCTACCTCGCCTGGCTGTAACACCGCTCTCCCCGCTTATGCTCGCCCAGAAAATATCGCGGCCGGGCTACAGGAGTTACGACGCGCGTTGAGTTTCCCTCTAGTCCGGCCGTGGTGTTGAATACCTCTTTAACATACCGCGGATGGTAACTTAGCCCAAGTTCTGCGTCCAATCAGCGACGCTCTTCTGGCTGTCACACCGCTTTTTCTGATACGCTCCCACCGTTACGCTCTCATACTACAGCTACCACAAGGGTTTGTTTAATCATTGGTCGTGGACGTTATCCGTCGGAATAAAGATGTACCACCAAGCGCCAATGTGGGTGCATCCACGTTAACCGATGCTATAGCTGTCAAACACCAATAGATATTTTGCAAGCTATCTTATATCAATTTACAGTAAACATTCAACTACTTCTGTGAGAACACGTTTACTTTCGTGTTATGTCGATTTCTATGACGGAGGGATCAACCATATTCTTATTGCGATAGCAATATATGGACAGTCTCGGCTGGTTTTTGTCCGTCCCCGTCGCCGCCGCCGTCATGTACCGTATGTATAAGTATGTATATATATATATATATATATATATATATATATATATATATATATAGATATATATATAATTATATATATATAATATATATATATATATAAAAGCCCCAACGAAAAATAATTCAGAAAAAAATTACAGCACATCCACAGGTGAATGATGAAGAGCTTGGGCGAAGCTCCTGAAGCAAACATGGTCTCGGGATCCGCTTCTCGTCCTTGGCGCGCACCGTCCGGGATCCGCCTGGCTGCCGCCAAGCGAGCGCCCGCCGCTGCGCATCGTCCATGCTCCGCCGATCCGACACGTACGGCGACGATCCAGGGAATGAGAGAGGCGCTCGCTCCCCGCGCATCCCCGCGCAGCAGCTAATCGGAGAGCAGCGGCACTTCCAGCGCCATCTAGTGTCGATTCACACATGCGCCATATTGCGCACAATTCTATTGGACCAACGCCATCTAGGAAATGAGACGAGAAATGGTGATGACACAGATTGTGTACAGCGCCATCTAGAATATCGTCCCTGAACTGCAGTTTGTATGTACTTCTATGAGACAGCGCCATCTATTATACTGTTCGGGAGATACTGCCACTGCCGGTTACGCCTGACATGGGACAAGGTTAGACTAAGAGAGCTACGCCCCTAAATGCTTCCGAAGCACGGAATCGAACCAGGGACTTCTTGCTCCGCAGCGAGTGGCGCTAACCACTAAGCCACGAAACGCAGATCCTCCACGTAGCTAACGGCGAGCGTTATATACACACCCTTTACCACTGGACGGACTCAGAGACGGCTGGCGCTTATAAGCGTTTCTTCATTACCAGCGAGATGGTGCTAGGAGCGCGACGGGCGCATTTAAAGGTCGTCGGCCGCTCGCTCGCTTCTTCTTATATTTGCGCAGGGAGAACCTTGCCCTTTCGCTGTCTGCTCGCGCGGTTTTTCCCGTGGTGAGGGGAAGAGGGATGTTTCAAGCTTTCACCGTGATGTCCACGCTCATGTTAAGGAGCGTACGAAAGTCACTCGAGTTCAAGAGACGCGCTAAACGAACAAACAGAAGATGAGCGTGAACTATCAAGTGTCACAGCTCGACACTTGAAGCACACTTGTTTCCTTCGCTGCTTCGGCCGCCTTTGCAACAGGAGGGCTGTTCAAACTGAGAGTATCCATTGGCGAGCCTCATTTCGTATAGCATTAGTTTCTTGCTATCGCATTCATTGCTTCGCCCTTGCGGCGAAACTGTGACTTTTTTTTTCTTTACATGGCAGCAAAGGGTGCCTTAGAATAGGCAGTATAGGAGTGCTTAGAAGAAATAGTAAACGACTTGGAGTACTGTATGCTCCGCTAAGGGACAGCCCTATGCCGTCCCGCTGGTGAAGAAACTGCTCACGAAGTACATCGGTAACGATAGCATTGAAGCCAAATGTAAGGCGGCACGCCTAGTTTATGCCATCCTGAAAATCCTCCGTGATAGATCAGGGTATACTCAGAGTTCGTCTGCCTATCCAAAATAGTTTTACTTGTAATCAGCATAATAATATGTACTGCAAATGGCATATTAAATTTCCATTTTACCCTTTAAGCAAACGACTACAAATTGAAGAAAATGCTTAATGGTGCCGTTTACATGTCTGGTACGAATTCGTCACCAAGCAAGTGGCAGCATCTACCGAAAGAGTCAGCCATTGCAATGAATGAATGAACGAACGGGAATTCCACGCAGAATCTTCTTTGAGAGTGTTCAAGGAGGTTATTTTTTCTCCTTGGAGTTGTGTAAGATGCGTCATACGCAGGGCTTTATTGTAGGTTGCAGCTTTCCCTAGAATGTTGTTTGTGTTCGGGTTGCATGACCATGCCGCCTTTCACCTTTTTCCTAACGTTCGTCAGCGTCTGAAAGGTGCCGCAGTAGCCGCATCCCGCTACCACCGAAACGCGAGGTTTGTCAGTAAATTTTCGCAAAGCATATATTTCACATGTGTGCACAATCCTCAATGTCGGCTTAATACATTGTCCTAGAGCGGGCTTTCAAATGCGTAAGCACCTCTATGCCGATTCAACGAGAAAACAGCCGCCCAACTGGCACGTGAGACGTAGATCGTCGCTATAAATAAATGACTGTATTGAAGGAAATAGTCTTCTGTACGTTGCTGCGCCAGAACCCCGGCTTTGAACCGCATCATATGCGCTCATTAAGCGCCATTTCAAAGCGGGATCCACGTTTCTGCTACAATCCAGCAACACTTCTTGATCAACGATTTTTAATCACTTCAAGTCTCCATCATAACGTGAATTTCTGGTTGTTTGGCTTTACATCGTATGTTGTTTTTCGCTTGACTATTTATTAGCACCAATGATATTTAGCATTCAGCAAGTAAATATCATTGACCAAATCTTACCCACTCGTGTTTTTCATCGTTGTTCCATCATCAATACAAATAAATAGAGCGCGATCTCTATTCATTTGTTTGGAAGGTGGAACTGCAATCTGCATTGAGTGTGAACTGCTTAAGTCTCTTCGAAAAGCCAGCCGCCGTGGCGGTGCAGCGATTACGATTCTTGGCTGCTGACACAAACGGCGTGTGTTCGATCGTGGCCGCGGCGGTCGCATTTCAATTTAACTACTTCATCTACCACAATAGTTTAATCATGATCAGGATGTTAGTCGTCGGGATGGAGATATGCCACTAGGCGCCAACGTGGGTGCATACCCGTCAAACGGTGCTGTAGCGGCCAAGACCAATAGACATTGTGCGAGCTCTCATATATCAATGTACACTAGACAATCAACTACTTCTGTGAAGACACGGTTCGCTTTCGATCGTGTAATATCGATTCCTACGACGGAGGGATCAAACATGTTTTTTTTTTCGCAGAGCTCATCACGCGGCATATATCTGCATTTAAGTAAAGTCGTGGAGGTCTTTCTCAGGTAGAAGTTGCGGTCGAGGCTTAAGCGACTGATATTCAACGACTCCACACTTAAAACAGCATGTTTGATGAGGCAGTCACCCAGGAAAATCTCATATTACTCTCTCAAGTGGCCCTCTAGATTCTTGGGAAGAAACTTCACGGAATGAGTATATCGGCGTCCGAAAAGAGGCCCATTTTGACACAATAGTTTCGCCATGTCGTGACCTTTTATTCATTTTTTTTTCATTCCTAGTGGCTCTCGGTTTCACTTGCGGCGCTACCCATGATGACGCTTAAGTAAGAGCTGCGGTGGGTATTACAAAGAATTTCCTATGGAACAGCGAGCATATGTATATGCTTTCCGTTATGCGACGCCAGGGTCTGCGCTTGTTCGATTTACGATTGGCTTCGCATACGTAAGGGACCCCTCTCTGCCCGCCGCTGTACCTGCCTGGGAGGCGCAGGCCCTCATCTAGATTACGTCGTGTTCGATCAAGGAAGGGAGCGTATCCCATTCCACGCGTTTCGCTGCGGTTGCGCCAATGCCTCGTTCTCCACTGACTTCGCGTGATTCCGGACAGGAAGTGGCTCTTCCGAATTGCGATGGAATGAAGCCGGAACTTAGTCTGCACTTCAGGATATCCTCTTAGGGAAATGTTCTCAATAAATAGAAGCAAACGTTGATGACTTCAGTGTAGAAAAGACGCACGCGTCGGCAAGAAAGACGGAAGGGACCTGAAGAACTGCATTCATGAATTGCAGATTCATGACTGGAGTAAGGAAGAGGTAGAAGGAAAACCTAAGCAAACACGCCCGAAGCAAGCGGGAAGGCTTGAGTTGCGCTCTGTAGTAGAGTCCGAATGAAGCGCCATGAAGAGCAGAACGGTATTAAATTGCTTGCATGCCTCCGGAAATGTCGAAGTCAGTTGCGAAGGGTACGCGCAAGGATTTTGAAATCAGGTCACCGTAAGACCAGTGCACTGCCTGATAAGAAAACTGTTGACGTTGCTTCATACTTATTATTTGAGCAAAATTCGTTATGGCGCATCGCAGGAGCTGGTATTGCTGTATGATAAATTGGGGTAAAAAATAAAATGCCCTCTTTTTAAGTAAATATCCAACGCCGTTATCGATGGTGAAAGACAAAACATGTATGTGCAGGAAAGACAGGGGGACTGTCTGAGCCAGTGCGCTCTTGTATGCTACTCTGAACTGGGAGCAAGGAAGGTAAGATCGTGAACGATCATATCTGAGTAGCTGTGCCGGTTCTATCCAGTGGCGTGTAGAAAAAAAAAAAAAATATATATATATATATATTATATATAGACGCTTTTGTTACAACCGTCACATTTTGCCCAAAGCGAAGTAGAAGCTTGGAACATGAAAGGGGAACAGGTGACTGTGCTGAAAACTCACTGATGGGATTGTCGAAGAGAGCAATCGATAGCGAAAGAATTGAGAATGACAAAAAAAAAAAAGCAGTTACGTTGCAAAACTGAACCTTCTTGGCTATTCACCCTGTTGACCCTGTTGGCCTGTTGACCGTTGTGGGATTTTGACCCTGTTGGTTTCCGCAAAAGCAAGTGGGAGGAAAAGACTCAGAGAAAGAGGGAAGTTTAGCACTGATGTCGTCAACGTCTAGTGGAAGTTCCCTGCTCTGTGACCCAACAACCGCGCGGTGCATGCTGTAGCCTTCAGTAATCTCGGCAGCACCTTCTGCAGCTGTGATACGCGAGAGAATGGGTCCTAAGGTTTTGTCCGGTAATAAATTATTTTTTTTTTCCAGCTGGCATTAAATATGCAAAGGACGGGACGCTGCAGATGAGGCGTTCTACTGTTTCTTCGACACCACAAGGCACTGCATTCACCGATAACGGTCATTCGCAACCAGATTTAGTGCTCAACGGGGAACGAAACGCTCAGATTTACAAGGAAAACGGTTCTGTTTCTCCCCTTCGGTTAGCATCAGGTAACAGGCGCGCATTGCATACATAAAGAATGCCAACTCACGTGAGCTATCTTGGCAAAAAAAACAAAGAAAAGACTTGTAAAAACAACGCTAGGACGGGACACAGGAAGAAGCGAAAGACCAAGCGCTGACTAACAAGAACGAATTTACTTCACCATAGCGGAATATATACCATTGGAAAACAAGGACAAAAATGGTATGAAGACAAGTACTCGTCTTAGGGCACATGCGCGAAGGTCAGTGGTCAAGATACTCCTGCTCTTTTTCAGCCCGTCTACGGAAGCTATGCATACGGACGAGTCATTGCGCGTGTGAATCACGTGGGCCGCAAATATATCTCTGCTGCATTGATTCTTGTATCGTTTCAAAACCATTGTTTGATCAAAGTGTGAGGTACAACCACACTTTGCACAATACAGAGCAAGGTTGCTGCCCTTCCATTCTTCATGGTGCATGCATGTTCTCGCAGTCGATCATTTAGGCAACGGCCTGTTTACCCGGTGTGTGACCTTCCACAAGAAAGCGGTATGTGATACACTACTTCGGATCGGTTTTCAACGAAACGTCGTACGTGCTTCTTGGAGGAAGATTTTGCAGCAGCTTCTTGCACGTTCACTTTGCCACAGAATCCACTTAGTTTGTTCGGTGCGCAATAAACGACCGAGACCCGACTCGAGCTGCAGCCTGTTTGGTCGATGGGATACACCATGAATGTATGGAATGACTGCCAATTTCTTCCGCTCAATGACATCGCGGTAGTTCACAGGTTTTCGCGGTGAATTTCTTTCAGCGATAGGTCTGTAGCTTCTTCCTGCTTTCCGTCCTAGCCCTCTTTTCATAAGTTCTGTATGTACCGACAAGCCTCAATAATACTCAATATCAAAAAGAAAAGACGACGTCACAGCGTGGAGACATTCTTCGAGAAAAAAAATCTATTAAAGTATGCAGTGAATATGTCGTCGTACACATGACGCAGATTCACACTTTGTGAGTAATTGTAAGCTAGCACGACATGAAAATTAGGCCTAATGTATTTGCGAGACAATTGTTCCTGGTGCGCGCATTTCGCTCGTTTACCGCATAGATCTGCAGCTACAGCTAGATCATAATGTGACCTATGATTCATGCGAGCGCGGCTTTGATGGAAAACTTTCCCTATTAAATGCGAAGCACTTCTTAGCAAACCCCACGCACTTTGAGCGTTTCTATCTAGTATCTATCTATCTAAATATCTAGCCGCCCACGTCTGGTTGCTCTAGTGATCGCCTCCTTAGCTTGTGTAGGCCAAAATTGGCACGGGAGAGTAAGAGGGTTTGAAATATGACTGTCTGGTCATGACACGAATAACGTGCAAATCCTCTCGCGTGCGTCGTCAAACCTTTCCTCCAAAAACACGTGTGACACATACCCGTAATCACGGGCCACGGTAAGCGGGTACGCGCCATAGGTGACTGACAGTTTGTATCTTCCCAGGAACGGTGAGAACAGACACTGGCAATTTAAATGGGAGAGCGCAAAGAAAAACCGACATCGGCAGCGTTGACCCGATGAATGCACAGAATACAATCAGGATCCCAGTAGGAATCGAACCCAAGCATTCTGCGTGGCAGTCAGATATTCTACGACAGAGCCACGCCAGATCTGGAAAATGCTTTGGAAAAACACCCTATGAGGCGTAATGTGGGTTCAAAGTCAATTGGGGTTGTGGTGCTGGCTTATATTAAATGCGAAGCATTTCTTAGCGAACTTCTGCGACTTTGCGGATCATCTATCTAGCCGCCTACGACTTTGTGCTCCTGGCCGTTCGTTAATAGGATGTACACCAAAATTGGTATGGCGTAACATGACCTTATGATGAACATAAATGACAGGTCAACATGACAATCATGATATCCATGTCATGAACGAACATGATTTACATGCCACTTTTTGTGCTCTTGCGGCCGTTCGTTAGTTTGATATATACCGAAATTGGTATGGCGTGACAAGAGTGTATGACGAACATATGTAACAGGTCCAACGTGCAAATCATGACACACATGTCATGTACAGCATGACTTACGTGCCACGCTCATGGGCGTGCGCCGTTCTCTAGCTTGATATACACCAAATTGGTACCTCGCGACGTGACTGTGTGACGAACACAAATAACAGGAGTTACCATGAAAATCATGACACGCATGTCATGTACAGCATGACTTACGTGCCACGCTCATGGTGCGCTGGCGGCCGTTTCTCTAGCTTGATATACACCAAAACTGGTTTTGCGCGACGTGACTGTGGACGAACACAAAACAGGAGTTACCATGAAATCATGACACGCATGTCATGTACAGCATGACTTACGTGCCACGCTCATGGTGCGCTGCGGCCGTTTCGCTAGCTTGATATACACCAAAACTGGTTTTGCGCGACGCTGACTGTGTGACGAACATAAAACAGGAGTTAACATGAAAATCATGACACTCATGTTATGTACAGCATGACTTAACGTGCCACGCTCATGGTGCGCTGGCGGCCCTTTCGCTAGCTTGATATACACCAAAATTGGTATCGCATGACGTGACTGTGTGACGAACACAAATAACAGGTGTAACATGAAAATCATGACACGCATGCGATGTACAGCGTGACTTACGCGCCACGCTCATGGTGCGCTGGCGGCCGTTTCGCTAGCTTGATATACACCAAAATTGGTATCGCATGACGTGACTGTGTGACGAAATAAATAACAGGTAACATGAAAATCATGACACTCATGTATGTACAGCATGACTAACGTGCCACGCTCTGGTGCGCTGGCGGCCCTTTCGCTAGCTTAATACACCAAAATTGGTATCGCATGACGTGACTGTGTGACGAACACAAATAACAGGTGGTAACATGAAAATCATGACGCATGCGATGTACAGCGTGACTTACGCGCCACGCTCATGGTGCGCTGGCGGCCGTTTCGCTAGCTTGATATACACCAAACTGGTTTTGCGCGACGTGACTGTGTGACGAACACAAATAACAGGTGGTAACGTGAAAATCATGACAGCATATCATGCACAGCATGACTTACGTGCCATGCTCATGGTGCGCTGGCGGCCGTTTCGCTAGATTGATATACACCAAAATTTGTATCGCGCGACGTGACTATGTGACGAACATAATAACAGGAGTTATATGAAATCATGACACGCATGTCATGTACAGCATGACTTACGTGCCACGGTCATTGTGCGCTGGTGGCCGTTTCGCTAGCTGTATATACAAAAATGGTACCTCGCGACGTGACTGTGTGACAAACATACATAACAGGAGTTAATATGAAAATCATGACCGCATGTCATGTACAGCATGACTTACGTGCCACGATCATGATGTCTGGCGTCCGTTTCGCTAGCTTGACTTGATACATCAAATTGGTATTGCGCAACGTGACAGTGTAACGAACATAAATAACAGGTGGTAACACGAAAATCATGAAATGCGCGTCATGTAGGGTATGATTTAGACGCCACGCTCATGGTGCACTCGCGCCATTTGTTAATTGGATATATACTTAAATTGGTATGGCATGACAGGAGTACGGTACGAACATAAATAGCAGTCACGCATCGTATATATGTAGCAGAATAGATGTTTCATTAGCGCGGCATATACCAGATTTTACACGCATGCATGTATAACATCTCGCGATATATGGCGAACTAGATGTCACGACATGAATGACTTCACTAGCCTCAATGACAAACAAGACGATGTATGCAGCTCTATGCTGGCTGCTTCGCATTACATCGATTCCCACACTGCGTGGGATCTGCAGATTTTTTAAAATTGATAACAAGCAATAAACACTACATATGTACTCCTATGATACGCGCGTCATGTCAGGTTAACGTCTGTGGTTCCAGTATTGGCTCGGCTTTTATAGCCGTCTAATAGACATTAGATTTGTACTTCCATGATTCAGAAAGCTTTATTCACGTTGCTGGACCCGGGAAGATACGGCAACGAAGGTTACGTATGATACTCACATCGCGCCGTAAAGTGCGTTTCGTTTTGGTAATACTGACGTCTGTGCTCTAAATTGAGTGCTGACGTTACGTCAGACCGTAAGTTCCCTTTAAGAGCCAGTGTACTGCCTGGTAAAGCCACGATGTGCACACAACTACTACACTTACAAAAACATGTCGATTTGCCTCGTAACGCTTGGCTGAAGGCCAAAAATGGAGCACAGACAACTACTCGCTCATTGCTTAGCATGAAACCGATTCCCACAAGGCGTGGAATCTGCCGAACTTTTGTTTATTTGGTTTATTCGACTAATCGCAGTGATACTTCAGCCACAAGACTGAACCTTTTATTGCGATAGCAATTATATGGACAGTCTCGGCTGGTTTTTGCCGTCGCCGCCGTCATGCTGCGTATAAGTATGTATATACATCAATATCCCAATGAAAAATAAATCAGAAAGATGCTTCCGAAGTGCGGAATCGAACCAGCGACCTCTCACTGCGCAGCGCCGGTGCACTAAGCACTACTCCACAAAGCTCAGATCCCTCACGTAGGTAACGGCGAGCGTTATTACACACCCTTTACCGTTTACAGTCCTCCGAGACGGCAGGCGCTTATAAGCGTTTTTCATTACCAGCGAGATGGCGCTAGGAGCGCGATGGGCGCACTTAAAGGCGTCGGCCAGCTCTCTCGCTTCTTCTAATATGTGCGCAGGGAGGACCTTGCCCTTCCGCTGTCTGCTCGCGCGGGCGCTCGAACAAGCTACCGCAGTGTTCATGATTCCCAGCAGATGGAGCTACGTGGCAGCTCTCACCGTGCGTCACGTATGTGTAGCTAAAAGCGTTTCAGATGTCGTGCACGTAACGTACGTGTACTTTTCACGTTTGCGTACGTGAAGTCCCTACGTACGTGAAATTAAAACTGTCTAGTAGCTGCCGGGTAGTGATGGACGCGCGGTAGTTGCAGCGCGTCCATCACGCGCCGCTTTTCTGCTATTGCATTCATTGCTTCGCCCTTGTGGAGAAACTGTGACTTTTTCTCTATCTCTCCCACCCCACATGCCATCCCAATAAAGCTGCCTGATAACTACATTATATAAGCACAGATAAATCGAGATATAAACATGAACTAGATAAATACGAAATCGATAAACGTGAACTCTCATTCATGCTGCTGACACAGCTCGGCTGGTCCTTGAAGAAATGTAGTGTCCCCCCCCCCCCGCGATGCCTTCCTTGCCGTTGAGTTACTAGTACTATACATTCCATTATTGACCGCCACGACAGCGCTCCCCAGGTGTAGATTGCAAGAGAACTTCCCTTGCAGCGTATTTGACATTGAACCTCACAACCCAAGACGGTCAATATTAATCTATAGAGCGCTTCGCGAGAACCCCTCTGATATCTTCTGCTTAGTTTGTTCACCCGAAACCGAATCAATACTATCAAAAGTTCTTTTTTTCTCCCATTTTTATGACAGAAGAAGATTGATTGTCAGATAGAAAAAAGTAAAAACGAAAGCATCCTCTTTCAAATTTCTCGTCTGAACTAACCCTGCAAGTGATGGAAGCTGCCATTACAATTTTATCGTGATTCCTGCACGCAAACTGGACGATTAGTTTTTTTCCCCTTGAATATTTATCTCTTTGTTGCATTTTTGCCAACTCGCTTTAATATATGCAGAACTCTGCCAATGGTAAATGAATGCCAGTGTTGTTTCTCTTACAATTTTAGGAAGACATCGCTGTTCAAATTTTTCGTTTTTATCAACCACGAAAATTAATCCTTACTTTACATCATTGTTCTTTTTTGTATTTGAACAGCTAGGCCCGGCCGCCCAATAAGTGATCGATGCTGAGTGTCATTGTTTAACGATAGGACATTAACGTTACGCAGTTATTCTTCTGTGCACCATTATGTAAAAGTAAACAAATTCTCAATTTTCTCCGGGGGAACACAGCCTTGTTTTTAAAACCACCATGAGATATGAGAAACGAGAATGATTTTAGATTGCGTACATTATACCGAAAAAGAAGTCATGACATTACGCGGTCAATACTGGCATTGCTTTTTATTGTATCTAGTTGCCTTTAAATACCAACTTTGACTATTCTAATGACACCCTTAAATATTCTGAAAAAAATTACACCATCTCCCGCTAAAGGGAACCATGTGTGGATGCGAAGCAGCGCCGCTCGACGTTGACGTTTCGACTCGGCTTCGCGTTGCCGCACCGCCTCGACTCCGCCGCTCGACGTTGACGTTTTGATCCAGCTTCTCGAGCCCGGAGTTCAGGGTCCGCTCGCCGCCGTTCACGTTTCCTTTCGGCTTCGCGTACCCGAAGTTCGGGATCGCCACGTCGCCGCTTTCGTTTCGCGGCAGCGGCCCGAGCGCTCATCGCGGCGCTGCACAGGAGAGAATGAGGCGCGCGCGCTCCGTCGTTTTTCATACCGCGGAACTACCGTGGCGCACCCAGCGGAGTATGCAGCTGTCGCACCACCTGTCATGCGCGCCGCTCTGTAGAGTAGAGGATTCCTAGAGGAGAAGGGGAGCGTAGAGAGGAGAGAGGGGGAGGACGCGCATGTGCAGTGGGGTGGACGTGCGCGCCGCTCCGTAGAGTAGAGATTCCTAGAGGAAAGACGGGGGTGTAGGAGAGAGAGGGGGAGGGGTCGCGCATGCGCAGTGGGGTGGCCACGGGAATGAGGGAGGGAGGGACAAAGCCCCCGCCATAGGCTGTTTCGCATCTAAAAAAGAAAACATGAGAACGAAAATATTGTTTGCCAGTAACGTTAAAAAAACCGATTCTCAAAATGCTTGAGATGTGCCGGTTTCGCCGTTCTTTTCTGGCAGGTCCCACGCATCCATGCATTGTGGAAATCGATCTAATGCGAAGCACTCAGGGAGAAGCTGCGTATGCCACACCTTTTGACTTTGAGTCAAGTCTTAGGTGATCGGGACCTTTGTGCCGATTCAGTAGTTTGTGCATATCGTGTGCTTACCAGGCACCTCGACTACACTGGCGTCTAAAGGGTAGCTTATGCCCCGAGTAACCTCGGCACTTACGTCACACCACAGACGTCCTTTTATCGAAAGGAAGTGTTAGCAGTGTTCGCTGTCGTATTGGTGCAGGGACGGGCAACACTACAGTATTGCTTGCTGAGTCATAGCAGTACATACAGGGGTGGAAGTGCTGCGCCATTTGCGCCACGCTGCGCCAATCCGCTTCTTCTGCTGCGCCATCCTGCTCCAAAACGCATTATTGCGCCGAAACTGCTCCCAAGCGGTCTTTGGTGCATGCCTCCGCGATGGGCTCCGGTGCGCTTCCGAAACCGATCACCAAGGCTACGTTTGGTGCCTTTATGTGTCGCTGTCATCCGTGTCATGGCGCGCCTATGCGGGCTTAATCATCATCACATCACTTCGCGCGCTCTCGTAACGTTGTCAAGGCGCAAATAAAGCTAGTGAGCCTGTACAGGAGCTAGCTACAAGAAAGTGAGTTAATTTGTGCGGCCATATTTCGATTGTGACGCCGGCGGCGCCGGTGGCAACGGAGTTTTTTGGCACGCTGCGCGCACGAGGCGGTTGCTGTCAGCGTGGCCTGGGATTGCGAACTTGAATAAAAAAGTGCGTTTGCGCTTCATATTGTCGAAAGGGTCTATTTACTGCGAATATTTAATTTGATGTAAAGCCATGAGGATAGTGCGAGCAGCTGCCGTTGACGTTAAACACGCGACCATTATTTAGAAACTTTGCACTAAGGAACCGCTGTATAGCTGAGTTGTGATGTGAATTTTGTGTCATAACTCTGCACGAGAAAGAAAATTTGTTTTATCCGTTTGCGGTCAGTGAAGCCACTACCACACCGCGAAACCACTCACAGGGCTTCGGTCTGTGCAAGTCGGTTGAACCATTTCCGAAACTCATTTTTTTAGTGAGAGCGTTCCTCTCCATGTGCAGAATTTTTTGCATTGCACACAAGCCCTTAGACGTTATAAATGCAGCATGTAAACGCGCTCGTGCAGCGACGAGCTTAGTCTCGCTAGTGCGATCGGTCGCGTTGTTCGATTTTGGCTCGTCAGAACCTGTGCTCGGCTCGTGGTCGAGTAGGCTGTAGCTCGTACCATCCGCAGCACAACATGACATGCCGCTCACCGCCGTTGCTGTGTGTGGTTTGGTACATGAGGTGGCGAGTGAAGAAATATACGAAAAAGACAAGATAGACACCTGGAACGTTTTATTACTGAAAAGACGAATGTGAGGTAGTACGAAAACAGAACCACGGATACAAATTGTGCGCTTGCGACATCTAGTATCATGGCACCTCAAGTACCATATTTGCGTGCATATAACCGACACCAATGATTGACAAATCTTGGAAGGGAACTTGAAGGGAAAAGGTGGAAGCGCGTGGCGAAATCTTTGGCGCGATTTACGCGCGTTTTTTGACGAACGCCTTCGCGAAATCGCGCTGTTGCGTCCCGAATGGCTCGATTTCATGCGCGACTGACGCGTGGTCGGAGGGTCGCGCGCGTCATTTTCACGAACGCTATCTCAAAATCGCGCCGCGCCGCTCTTCCTACTTGAAGTAGAGACAACACCTCGCGCGGCGCATCGCCCGCTCGTCTGACCTGAGTTTAGGGTGCAGACGCGTGTTTGTTTGGTTTCTTCCAATGCCTTCAGACGGCGCTGACCTCCGCGCATTTCGAAAGAACTTTTTGAAGCCGGCCTGCGCCGGCGTAGGCTTTTGACGAGAACGTAGCAACCCGGCAAACGCGGCGCAAAAACGCCGCTGCTGAAAACGTTCATTACCATGAACGTTTTTTCATTTGTCAGTCTAGTCAAGTGTAGCTATTGAAAACATCGCTTATCTCGTTTTCCTGAGTCATTGCTCTATCACAGCTGTGATGTTTTAATGATAACATGTACGCGTGTGTGTGTATATATATCATTTGTTTAAGCGTGGTTGGTTCATCAATAGTGAATCTTTTCTAAAATCGTTGGAATTTCTTGTGTTTACCAGAAATAAAAAAGAATTAAACAGCGATGTTGTTTGACCCTAGAATTCTGCTCCAAAACTAACTTGCGTTGCTCCAAAACACACATTTTGGTGCTCCAAAGCTGCTCCAAACAGCATTATTCCTGCTCCCTGAGCTGCTCCAAAACACTCAAGCCCGCTTCCATCCCTGTACATGTTTGTTAAATTTTCATAAAAGCGCATAGGCAACACTGCAACCACAAAAGACATTAAACAAGCGCCACCATATTAACTAATGTTAGGCAACCGTTTATGTAATATTTTAATTAAAATGTGTACCATGTTGTTGCCGGCTGAAGGTCGTTTCTGTACCTTTGCAACCTTTGGTCTGCTGCATTAAAATCACCCACTATAACAAAGGTATATCTTTCTTTTGTCTGCCCCTCAAAGTGTCTAATAACATCTTCAATGCCTATTCTCACCGTTCCTGGGTTGATATAGACCAGGAGTCTCAAACGCGCGGCCCCGGAGCTTTCGCTAGCAGCCCGCGGCTTCACACGGAATAAGTTTTGTGACTTTGCTAATTAGTACTCGCATTATTTTTCTCACCTGTTGCAATTAATAGCGCTTTGTTCGGGTAAGCTACAGAGACGGGACTGGTCTCAAGTGTTTTTTTTTTCGTGAGGCACCGCTTACGATGGGTTGAAACATAACCACGGAACGAAAACTCTATATTTCAGAGTTGGCGTCAAGATTTTAGTCATTGTGGAAATTAATATCGATATGTTTTTCGAAACCTGACGTCAAATCCCCTTCCCCTGCGTAGTTCTGTGTACAGTAAAAGCGCAAGATTCTGTTTTTTTTTTCTTCCGGCAAGTGTACAAATCTCCCAGCTTTGCGGTGCATGATTTTATTTGGTAGCCCTGGTGCAATCAGTTATATGGACCTGTACATCTTACTGGAGTCTAGACAGACACAACACTTGCTGACAAAAAACCCGGCAAAATTAGAACCGCAACCAAGTGTTCCTTTCAACGACTGACAGTCCTGAACAGTTTATTGGTGAAAAATTGCAGACATCACTAGGAGGATTGGTACTTGAGTAAAGAAAATAGAAAACAGAAAAAAAAACAGGACCCCTGGGAGATTCCATCGATTACTAGGAACACAAAACAAAACCTGTAGCTCAGGCTGATTTGTCGGTGCAGCCAGCAATTTCAAGACGACTCGACAACCGAAGTTCTAAAAACGCTAGCTCGGTTCTCGAGACAAAGCAGTCTCTGGTGACGGCCCGCCGAAGTTACAATTTTTTTTTAAAAGGCTCTTACAACTTCGACGAAAACGAAGAAAACAGACAAAACAAACGAATCTCTCAAGGGCACAATTGCGAAGTCCGGGTATTAGCGTTGCGGCGTGGCCCTTTCAATTCCGAAAAGTAAGAAGTTTTAATATCTTCAGATCAGGCCAGACCGTAACGTGGAGGTAGTGCAGACGGTGTCACCAGCTTCTCTAAATTGGCTCGGATTCCGGTAACACGCTTTGTTAGTAACCCACTGGCACGAGAACAGGTCCTTCGTTGCTAACTGCATTTTTCTTACTCAGTTTTTCTTTATTTTAGGAGTCCTGAAATGTTGTACCGCAGTTTCACGCTGACAGCAATATCGCGACGCCACTTCTACTTTGCTTCGTTCTCGACTGAGCCGTTACACTTGTCATGTGCAGTTCAGTGAATGCTCCCCGCTGACAATGCGCCTACTTCTTTCCGGCGAGACAAAAGAAAAAAAAAATGTTAGACGGCTCATATCAGACCGAGAAATGTAGCTGTCCACACTGTCGTTAAGTTTATGTCTTAACGTTACAGCTTCCTGAATTGCCTTACTCCACCAAATTTTCACCTCTCCTCACATTTTTTTACCCTACTTGCCTCTATAGAATTTGTAATATAATGAAAGTTGTAGGCCTTTGACGGCAGCAAGGTAAAATAAAAATGTTATAAAGAGCAGGGACGTTGGAGGCCACTGCAGAGCGGAGAAGCGAAACGAGAAGTGCAACATTGTAAGGTAAGATAAATTAAGTGAAAATGTAACGTACTAATCATCTGTACTTGCACCAATTTACACTAACTTTTGGGCGTTTTCGTAACCGACAAAGACTGCAGTGTCCTAGAAAGTAGTTTCATTTTCGCGATGTTCCGGGGAAGAAGAAAAAAAACGCGAGACTAGCGGGAAAATGCAGTAATACCTGCTCTAATTGCATCTTTGTACGAGCCGCTCACAAATATCAGTTATTGCGTTATTTTATCATCGGGTGACAAAAACACTTTCGAGTTTAAAAAGGACACGTTCTGAGCGCGGCGCCCCGTTCCACTTGCCACGCACTTATTCGTTTCAACCTGACCACTCACTTAACCCACTAAAATGCTGATTCGTGCTGTCCGCGGAAATCTAAATCGCCACTGCAGGGTTCTTGTCTGTTGCGCTGTTCTTAGATTCATTATGTGCTACCAACATGCCCAAGTTTCCACACTTCATGGGTTCTTCGGTGGCCATATCGGGTGAAGCGGGCAGGACGAATTTCAACAGCGAATTCGTTAGCCGAGTGCGCACAAAGTGCAGTAATAAGACGGCATGCGACGGTCAAATGGCGCTGGGGTGGGCGGGATATGCGGGCGCCTGCCTAATCACACAGTGGGTTTATAACGTTTGACGTGCCCTATGAGATTACATTGCAAACAAGAGTTGCGCAGCTGCGCTCAAAACTCGAAGAATGCTTCAGCTTCGCCTTTAAGAGTCGTAGGCGAATGCGTTTCTGGGCCCCGTTACCCTGTTCGCATCGCCTTCTCATTTGCTTGCTTGCCACGCTTCACTTGTCAGCGGACACCACAACCGTGCCATGAGGGAAAAAACGCCTGTGCGTGTGACATCGGTCGTTGCAGGCGCCTACTGCAAAGTAAAGTTGCGAAATACCCACTACGTTATAGTTCACCATTTCAATTTAAACGATATCGGTTATACCGAAATTACATTTTTAAGCGTCATTTATCGCTGAGAAGAAAAAGCCGCGCTATAGTGACAAATATACTGGAACCTCGTTACGCTTAATGAAATGATTGATTCAAACATGACACAAGCAGAATACTATAAAAAAATTCTCAATTCCTTTAATTGTATTACATCGTAAAAACACAAAAGGGCACGGTTTCTTTTTAATGAAAAAAAAAAAAAACGCGCGTTTCGTTGTCTCCTTCAATAGCATCCGCCGAGGTGGTGTGGCCGTTACGGTGCTCGGCTGCTGACCCAACGGTCGCGGGTTGGATCCCGGCCCAGCGGTCACATTTCGATGGAGGCAAAATGTTAGAGGCCCATGTACTATGCGGTGTCAGTGCACGTTAAAGAGCACCAGGTGGTCGAAATTTGCGCAGCCCTCCACTACGGCGTCCCTCATAATCATCGTGGTTTTGGGATGTTAAACCCCAGATATTAAAAAAAAAATAATAATCTTCAGTTGCCCTAGAATTACTGAGTGCAGCATTCTCTTTTGCTCCCCCATAACAGGTTTCTTTTATATGCTAGTTTCTCTAGCACTTCAAGTTTTCAACGGGAACGCCATAACGTTTGCCATAATATTCGCGACCTTATCATATATACGGCATGCGCTTCACTTATGCGAATTGAACTTGGTGATGAAAATACGAAAGTACTTTCGCCACTTAAGGAAAAAAAAAGAAGAAACGGGCGTCATCGTATTCTGAATGATTCCAACAACATATTCTTTTCTACTTTCGGCTGTGTTTGCCCTATTGCAGCTTATTCTATGTGACCTTTACGAGCTACCAAATGATAGTTTGTGTCCATTACAGCTGCTCTGCAAAGCAATTGACTATCAAGTATATTATACTGGTTAAGATGGCGCTCGCTTTTGACGCGTCTCCCCAGTCACAATATTCGCGATCGTCGTACAATCCGGCGCATCGAAACAAACTACAAAAAAGAAACAACCGTGCTCAACACCGAATGAGGGAGCGAGGGAAATATCGTTTTAGTTCCAGTCGTCGTCACACACCGCAGGGTGCGCGAAGCAGTGTTTATATCTCAGTATGGCAGTGCCAAGACAACTCATGCGTATTTTCACTGCGCATGCGTTGTAGCGTTGTGCTCGCATTTTAGAACGTTCGTAATATAAGATTTCGAAACGCGAAGGAAAAAAATGAAGTTCAAAAAAGCGGCGAGACACACGGTAAACGGTTTTCGCTGATCTTCAAACTCTGCATCTGGCGACAAACATTGCGCATAAAAAATGAACAACACGGTGTACTCGGAAATCACACAGAAGCAAAAAAAAAAAGAAAAAAGCTGTGAAGTCGAACGTTATTCCCGAAGTCATCGAAATACACGCAGCAAGACGTATAGTAACATAGTCCCTTCCCGCCAGCGCGGACTTGCCAAAAGGACTATGTTAGGTATTAAAGTTAACACGTTCTGCGCTTCAAACCGTAAACTGCTTTGACTACGATATGGGACACGGAAATGTGGGGGGTGTCAGGGATTTCGTTGCGTGCCGACTTGAACCTGCAGGTGCTTGACGCTCAAAACTTTTTCTACTACCGGCTTTCTCAATCAACATACTTTATCAAGCGGCAGACGAGTCAACAAACACGCTAGCAACGCGCCTGAAGATCTCGTTTTGACAGTTTTATTGAGCATTGCCGAGGTGTTCTGTAGCGCTACATCTCATTAAAAATGTTTTCCAACCTTTGATCCCCTCCTGCAAGTATAATTTTTCTTTTACTGGCAACACCAACAAAGTGATGCTGACTACATTATAGGGGATATGGTACCATTTCCTTCTTATTATGCTAATATAAACTGTCACAATTACGTATACGGTCTTAGTAAACTTGCAATTTGTGCAGAACGTAAGACTTCTTGGCAGTAAAAATCTGGAGGTGACCCTGATCTTTGATTAAAGTATCTCGTATAGTGGCGCTCACCCGCGTCGGCGTTCGTGTTCCCTGGTGTATTCCTAAGTACCCAAGGAGACATCGGCGGCGTCCCGCGTTCGACGGCAGTGCATCTTACTCGAGCCCTTCCTGCGATGTATTACTTGAGGCGAACGCTGTGTAAACCGGCGCACGGCTGGCGCAACGGGAGGGAGAGGCGGGAGAGAGCGTGCGGCGAGGATGATGTGACGTCATCACGGCAGGCGTTCCTGGTCCCTTGAGTATCTTAAGTTATGACATACCTTAATGTCCGCTCTCAATGGGCTCCGAGTTGCTTCATATATAAATATTATGTATTAATTGTAAAGGCGGAAATTGTCCCAGGCAATTATGATACGGGAAGGCGCGAACATTGTCCCATACTTAATGCCCTTAGCTTAAGGACAAAGGGCAAAGTAAAATCTTTGAAAAGGGAATCGAACCCTACTTTTTGCTTGTTTGGAATGATAAGGCTTTCCTTAACACATCCAGTGCCCCACCCAACTCCCCATATTTGATTGAGCCAAAAGAAGCCCGTTTTCGAGGCCAACTGACGAGCAGCCACGCACACCTTTCTCAGGCCGTGCTCAACCACAACCTGAGCTTTCGCCTCAAGTGATTTTTTTAAGCAGCTGAACTGAGAGTTTCTCTGAGCTTCGCACGTTTTAAAAAAGTAGTCTGGCTAGCTAAAGGTACATGGTGCAGTTTTTTTTTTTTTTTGAACATGCGTCATATGCTCCCCTCAGCCGCAGCTAGCCCGATCAGATTCAGATTTCAGATTTTTTATTGATCCGATGGACTTCTGAGATGCAATTGCTATTTATACTAATTTATAATAATATATGACTCCAGTTTCAATTTATGGCATACCTTAATGTTCACTTTATC
Source organism: Rhipicephalus sanguineus (assembly GCF_013339695.2). NCBI lineage: Eukaryota > Metazoa > Arthropoda > Arachnida > Ixodida > Ixodidae > Rhipicephalus > Rhipicephalus sanguineus. The sequence goes on from NW_023614482.1 coordinate 47,523, forward strand.
ATTCACAACCCTTAGCTTCACCAATTCCATCCCTTTTATATTTTAAAAATTTTTATCAGGGTTTTCGTACAAGTCACATTGACGCTTGAGAGGGTATTCTAGAAGGTAGCAAAGAATTTAACTCGTTACTCGTGCCGATAATAATAATAATAATAATACTAATAATAATAATAATAATAATAAATAATAAATAATAATAAATAATAATAAATAATAATATCCGGGATTTCGCCTGCCAAACCACGATATGATAATGAGGCACGCCGTAGTGGAGGCTCCGGAAATTTCGTTCATGGGGTTCTTTAACGTGTACACAGTTCACGGGCCTCTAGCATTTCGCCTCCATCAAAACGCGACCGCCGTGGCCGGGATCGAACCCGCAAAATTAGGGCCAGCAGACGAGCACCGTAACCAGTGTACCAGTTCGCTGTTGGCAAGTAATGTAGTCCAACCAACATTACAAGAATACGTTTATTAAGTGTGGGACAGAAAGCCCCATTATATCATGCAGTTCCTCTCCGTCTTTAAATCTCCCCCACCCATGCGTAGGGTAGCAAACCGGTTTGGCTAAATTAGTTAACCTCCCTGCCTTTCCTTCTCTGCTATTTCTTCGTCTTCTTATGCCACTTAATATGCAAGGCATGAGACCGAGGCCACGCGAATAAGACGTCTTTCCGCGATTGGCTTTGCATGCTGCCCACATGGTCTGCGGTTTGCCTGAGGGTAGTTTTCTTGCACCGTTCAGAAAAAAATGTTGCGATAAAATATCAACGAGCATGTAATCATGAAGATATCATTTTAATATCGTATAATCTAAAGCTTTCACGTATATTGCATTATTTCCACCCGGCTTGAAAAAATGGTATCCTACAGTCGAAAAGTATGTTTCGAATTGTTGCTGGAAAGTTTCACATAGCGCTATCATACTGGGTGCCGTTATTCGCGGCCAGTGCACTTTTCTGCTAATTGCCCATTACAGTTCATTTAGCTCTGTTCACACACAAAAAAAAAGCGGCTTGCCATTTATAGCTTCGCAGCATCACGCGTACTCATGCTTTACTTCAGTCCTTGTTCGGTGGTTTCGGTCTCCAAGTTATATTGTAGGGATTGGTTGTTTTAACATCCACCCAAGACAGTGGGCCACTGTTTTTGCCTTCAGCCTCCACTGAAACATGGACACTGAGATACCGCTAAATGAGCCCGGGGCCTTTAGCTTCATTCTTAGTCACTATGGTAGTTTGCGCCCTTCATTTTTACTTTTTCTTCTACGGCTGCCGTTCGTAGTTTCATTGATCTTCTTCGTCCTACTCAACGACAAGGACAAGAACTTCGTCCGAATAAAAGTGAAATCGAGCAGGACACCTTGGTACAGGAAAGCCAAGTTCCTCATTTTATAACGATCATCGTGCTAAGACTGCAGGGTGCGCTGCATTTGCGCCCGAGGGTCCATTATGACCGGAAGTCGCGGGCTCGTCGCTCGCAGCATGCAGAGCTACATACCTCCGCTGCTTGAAAAGAAATCTAGTCAAGGCTCTCTCCTTTGCGAAGCATATTTTTCTGATAGTGCCAGGGTGATTCCACGTAAGATCGAACAAACGATGGCTGGTCGACCTCTCAAATTTATTTCAAAATTTTATATATTATTGCCTGATGAGTGGAAAGAAGAGATCCGCAATTTGTTTTGCTGCCAAAAATTTTTTCGAACCACAGGAAATCAATAATGACGAAAAGGTGGAGTGGAGCGCTCATCCGCTCTGCTGTTTCGGCCAACTTTCGTTATGAATTGCACAAAATATATTAAAGTTAGGTAGCTGAAATCTATTTACCTAAATATATTGTTTTTGCTTCTGCTCAGGTATTTTTAGTTTTTATGTGTAGTGTAGATGTTTTTATAAAAAACCTCAAAAATGGCCCAATCGGTAAAATTGTCTTTACTTTGAAGGTCTTTCTCTCAAAAAAGCCTTGTAGTAGAGCGACAAAAATTCGAATTACGTTCTTCGCATGCGTATCTACCAAACTGCCAAATCTTGTATTTATATAACTTTTCAGTAAAGAGATATGATCGGGCTAAGTTCAAGAAAACACCGAACAATGAAAATTTCTGACGACAATTAAAAAAAACCCCATTTTTTAAATTCTTAAACTTTGTCCACTTATTCTCCTCCACATCAGCTTTCAGAATCATTAAAAACATGTTGCATAATGTCGTTGCACTAATAGTTACGGCCCCCCAAAGAGACCCTTAGGCAAGGATGGGCCAATCCGACTTCTTGGCCAGCAAGTGTATAAAATGCAGGCAGGATTGAATTTCTTTTTATTAAAAGGTCAGCAGGTACCTAAAAAGGTGTCGCCGGCACTGAAGACGTTAATTTTGAAATTATTTGGTCACTGCAGCGGCCACGAGCGCGGAGCTACCGAGTAGGCGCGCGTGCACCCGAGATGCTCGTTGTAAGAGACGCGCAGTGAGAGCTCGTTCTCGCGTCCTCAGACCGATTGAGTTCGAAACAGCAACACCTCTCGGGTGACTTGAACGCACGTGCACTGGAGCTTCGCTATTCTATCCGCCCTCTGTTCGCATCTCAGCTAGGCGCTGATAACACGGCGGAGATGGAAGCAAGATGAAAACTCTATAAGGGAGCTATGAGCGCTCGCTTCACGCACGCTGCTGCCACAGAAACTGCGCTGCGCCAGTTGCGATCAGTGGAAAGCATGAACGTGGCGCTCCTGTGGCAAAGCAAAATATGGATTGTCAAAGGAAAGAAAAGCAAAACTATCGGTAACCGGATGCGCTTGTCTATATTAGATGCCGGCAGCAGACGGCGTGAACTCGCGCGTGTTCGGTGCGCTGTTCACACTTCATTCGGCGCGTATAGTTCTTGTGCTTTGCTCTTACTCTACTCCTCCTGTGCGTCTCATGACGAGAAAGTATAGCTCTGAATGAGTCTCTTGTGGAGACTACGTTTCGAAGCACAAGAAGCTTAAAGGAGTACTGATACGAATTTAAAAAAAATTTCGGATTGTTGCTCTAAATAAAAATACAGTTGTCGAGAAACCTAAAACGACTATTGTGGTGCCTGGGAATGCACCTATATTTTAATTAGCGCCACCTTAAATAGACACTTTCGGTTTCGATATCGAGGGGGTGGCTTCTCAGTGTCGTTTCATAGCAGTGTACGTCACGGATACAGAAATTCGCGACGTATAGCGGGAAATCCGTCATCTGCTCGTGGCAATAGACAACGATGAGTGAATTGTCGTCCAGTGACCCTGACAGTGATTTATACGATTTAGGCTGCATGCAGGATGCAGAACTCGCGAACTCGGAGGAACGTCTTGACTTGTCGGGATAATGTCCTTGCAGTGTGGCTGGCTTGCAATGCTCAGCGACGAAAACTTCAAAGTCAATTAAATATTTTATACTTGTTCTCCGACTCCAGTGTGTGGACAGCATACCAACGAAGCAAAAAATGTCCCTTTTGCGATGTCTCAAAATCGTGTCAGTACTCCTTTAATTAATGCAAAGAAGCCAAAATTTCGCAGTTACCTACCTAGACATAATTGCTTTGAAGGAACGTTTAACGCCCGAAAGATCAGTGACTGTCAGTGAGACGGACTACTTGTGCTACGCGTGCTTTTGCTACCACTGCAATGAAAGATCTTCACGGAACGCACTGTATAACGATGACATTCTTGTGCCCCCTGAAAAAGAAATCGACGCAATTAATCAGATCACTGCGACTACCGGTGCACGTGCGTTCAAGTCACCCGAGAGGTGTTGCTGTTTCGAACTCAATCGGTCTGAGGACGCGAAAACGAGCTCTCATTGCGCCGTCTCTTACAACGAGCATCTCGGGTGCGCGCGCGCCTGATCGGTAGCCCCGCGCTCGTGGCCGCTGCAGTGACCAAATATTTTCAAAATTAACGTCTTCAGTGCCGGCAACACCTTTTTAGGTACCTGCTGGCCTTTTAATAAAAAAGAAATTCAATCCTGCCTGCATTCTATACACTTGCTGGGCAAGAAGTCGGAATTGCCCATCCTTGCCTAAGGGTCTTATTGGAGGGGCCGTAACTATTAGTGCAACGACATTATGCAACATGTTTTTAATGATTGTGAAAGATGATGTGGAGGAGAATAAGTGGACAAAGTTTAAGAAATTTAAAAAATGGTTTTTTTTTTTAATTGTCGTCAGAAGTTTCCATTGTTCGGTGTTTTCTTGAACTTAGCCCGATCATATCTCTTTACTGAAAAGCTATATAAATACAAGATTTGGCAGTTTGGTAGATACGCATGCGAAGAACGTAATGCAGAATTTTTGTCGCTATGGTACAAGGCTTTTTTGAGATAAAGACCTTCAAAGTAAAGAAAATTTTGCCGATTGGGCCATTTTTGAGGTTTTTTATAAAAACATCTACACTACCATAAAAACTAAAAATACCTGAGCAGAAGCAAAAACATGCATACATTTAGGTAAATAAATTTCAGCTACCGATCTTTAATATATTTTGTGGAATTCATAACGAAAGTTGGCCAAAACAGCAGAGCGGATGAGCGCTCCACTCCACCTCTTCGTCATTATTGATTTCCTGTGGTTCGAAAAAATTTTGGCGGCAAAACAAATTGCGGATCTCTTCTTTCCACTCATCAGGCAATAATATATAAAATTTTGAAATAAATTTGAGAGGTCGACCAGCCATCGTTTGTTCGATCTTACGTGGAATCACCCAGCATCAATTTGCATGCGGATGATGTTGGTACAGAAATAATAACGAAACAGAAAACGACACAGCTATTTGCAAAGATTTTTGTGAACTTGCTTAGCAGCCACGTGCTCGGGGCACTTATTCCCTCGGTTATCGCGCAGCTGGACTTTTCTTTGTTTCCATGCTGAGGGCACTCTTAATCCATCCTTATGGCCTGGCGTGCCGTGCTTCCCAATGTAATTTTCTAGCACCACGTAGCACTGCTGCGGATATCCTGAATACTATAATGTCGGACTCTCTCGCATGAAATATGAAGTCGTTTCTACAGCATTTAGATTAGGGTTTACGAGGGGAGGATCAAAATGTGACGCGAAGTTTCTTGCTGGGGAAGGTGAGTTATTACCATGGTAAGCGATTGCGCATGCGTAGTATCATTGGCGCACCTTATGCTGCGTACATTTTCTATATTGTGTAATACCCGACTGACTTCAAGTACGCTATAGGTGACTATATATTGCCAGGCGACATGTTGAGGGATCTTAAGAGAAAACGAGGTAATCGTCGTAACATTATTCACTTTGGTGCAGCATTACCCTTCGGATAATTTCGCTCGGCTACTTGAATTGCCTTCCTTTGAGTTAAAGCCGCTGTCTGTGTCGGTTTGCGATATGGCAGACATGAAAGAAAAAAATACTAAGTGCGTGCTCACCTAAGTATGTTCTTGAAGACTTCTTTTCGTACGTAAATCAGGTTTACTTTAAATTTTACAGTCAGCATTTTTGAGTACGAGTGCTCAAGCGGTCGCGCGATTCGCTTCGAACAAAAGCGCTCTCACTTGTAGAACTAAGACGAGTTGAATGCGCACCGCGACATAGCGGGTCCTGCAGAAACAGTGCGTGGATTTGAACCGTAATTCGAGAAACATTCTGTCGACAGCAAGGGGCAGTCAGTGGAGAACAGCTAAAGAAATGCGGACGGTACAAATATAAAAGAAAGGTTGTGTCTAACAAAGAAACGAGCCGTCGATCCATTCCCCTTCTTTTGTTCAAGACGCACATTGGCACATGCGCCTCTTTAACGCGATAGCGTTAAAGAGCTCGTGTCGCAGAAATTCCGGTGTCGGTGTTGGTGTCGGCATCGGTGTCGGCGTTGTTGGTTGTGAGCGAATAATCGGCGTTGTCCGTGAGCGAAAATTCGAGATTGATGCAAATAAATAATAAATTTGGTCCGCGTGACAATCGAACACGGGCCATCTACGTGGCAGCTGGTATTATACCACGGGCCACGCCATTGCTTGAAACTGCTTCGCAAAAAAAAAAAACGCTATAAAATATTATCTAGAGGGAGGAGTCTCCTTAACGCATGTAATATTGCGTGGCAGAATCGTAGAATCACACCAGGCGTCCAAAAATGTGAATTGCGCAATGGTTGGGTGCTTTAGAGCTGCCCACGCATTACAATGTGTGCAGCTGGACAGATGCGTACGCGTAGTTGGTACTTCGCCAATTTGCAAAAAGGAAGAATTGCGGCGTGGTGGGCGCTTCGCAAACTGTATACCTGCCGTAGGCATTCTAGGATAGTTTGAAACAGCCAATGTTACGCACACAAACGTTCCTTTCCTTCCGGCACGGTTGAAGGTGATGCTCATGGGGCCCGATTAGGCTATCGCGTTCTACTCTTGAAGGCAAAGCTCGAGCGTCCTCCAAGTTTTTGTGTCTGCGTACAGTTTCCCTATAACTTTAGAAGCACATGTTTCATTACGAACACGGGCAGGCGACGTTTACATTCCTTTTCTTTTTTTGTGTGGAAATTTAATTTTGGCGGCGCAGTCAAGCGCGCTTGCTGAACATTTCATCCAAATATCTTGTTGATGGCCAGCGCTCAAACGTTGGATTCTCAGCATATGTTCCGACATCGTGGACACTCTTGTCTTGCATATATATGACACAATGGGCGCAATGCACCCACCTGCCAAGTACTGGACATGTCTAGTGCTTCGCAATATACAGGCCGGTCATCTACGGGGTTGTATTTTGTGTTGTGCACGAGCGACATCGACTTCTATAAGTCATGCTAACAAAATAATCGCAGACAATTTTCTGCGGATTACACACCTGCGCGAAGCGTACGCACGAGGGCACGCATACTGCATTTAAGCGTGTTTGATAGCTGAAGGTGTTATGAGATCACAACAACAGCCGATTCTGGTGCCGTAGTTGTCCGTCGCCGCTGCCGCCGCCGCCGGTTTCCGTAACCACCATCGCGAGAAATAAGAAGAAATGACATAAAAAAAAATATCCTGGACCGGATTTGAGCCAGGGCCTATTGCGTGGCAGTCGAATATACTACCACAGAGCCAAGCCACAGCTTGAAACTCCTTTGCAAAAAAACGCCAGGAGTGCGCGGAAAGCGCAGCAGAGTCGCCGCGAAAGCTGGAAGAACGGAATTTTTAGAGCCCGTTATAAACTCTCTTGGGGTAAGTACACTAGCAACGTACCCACTACGCCACAAATCATAATTTTTGATAAGTAGCGGTGTCACCGTAAGGGGTGGCACTTCTCCGGATCTTTAAATAAAGTTCTTCGTACCGTACCGTAGGGAAGCACGTACTACGCCATTCGTCACTCTGCGGAGAAGCGAGCTACCACCTGTAAGGTATTATGAGCACTTTGTTGATGCAACGGCTGATGACGATGAAATTAGGCTGAGCCCTTTGTAATGGGTTGGAAACTTCAAACACCACGAGTTACGTAATTCACATTGTGGGACGCCCGGTCCTTATTTCACACTCCCACCACGCTATATAACATGCGTTAACGTGAGAAAGAGAGATGGAGGGAAATAACTTTATTGATACCCTGAGGAAATGGATCATGGGGCCTTATGGGCTTCCCTGGCAACCAGTAGAAGTGCACTTTCGAGGAAGCCACTACGCTATAAATCATCATAATTTTTGTGAAGTAGGGAAGCAGCCACTATGCCATTTTTCGTCATTCTGCGGAGAACCATGGTACCCGCAAAACACCTGTAAGACATTATGCTCACTTTGTTGATGATGTGCTGATGACAAGGAATTATGGCAGAGCCCTTTGTAATGGCTTGGAAGCATTCAACAACCCCTCGTTGCGAAATTCGCATTGTGGGACGCCTGGTTCTTATTTTACTCTTCTACCACGCTACATTACATATGTTAATGTGGTTAATGAAGCCTGTATAGGCTCTGAGGTAGAATACTGGGCTCCAACGCCGAGGGCACAGGTTCGAACCTTGCTCCATCCTGGCAATTTTTTCTTATTTCGTTTTTGTTTTCTTATTTCGCGCGATAGCGGTAACGAACACCGGCGGCGGCGGACAACTACGGTGCCAAAAACGGCCCTTGTTGTGATATCATAACAGCTTTCGCTGTAAATACCCTATTCAGCGGTGATGCAAAACTGTCGGAAGTTTGACTATCGATAGCATCGATAGTTTTTTTGCTACTATTGATAGTGTAAGGAAACTATTGATGGCACTACTATCGATAAACTGTCGATAGTATTATTGATAGCACCATCAATGGTACCATTGGTAGTATTACTACCGGTAATACTATCGATAACGCTATGAATAAATGTGCTGTTGTTGGCTGGCGAGATTGCGAGAACATTTGCGATAACCTATTGAAGTAAAAGCTCGTTAACTCGGATTTCACGGGACCGCAAGAACTCTCCGAATTAACCTAATGCCGAATTATCGAAATCATCAAGAAAATGCTACACTAGTGCCTCTTACATCAATGCATTTTCAGTTTCTATATGAATACGTAAATACAGAACTTATTTTGCATAAGAGCAGTTTAACTGAGCCATAATTTTCTTCATTCGCTACTTAATTCTTTCACAACGTGACCGCGGCTGGAGCTCCTAATCGACAGCTCCCACCATGTTTGAATTTTGTGACATTGCGCGTATATTGGCCGAAGTCAAAATGAAGCGACTGAGTGCCGCATCTGCTGTGGCGGAAACGTAAAGTCACTAAAGGCATGATCGTAACGTCCACGCAATTCTGAAGGCGTGCGCGTGGCCTACGCCCAGAGTCGAAACGAAACTGCTGAGCACCACATCTGCTGCTGAATAAACCTGGCTCGCTAATGCACGATCATGGATGGCGACTGCGCAGTTCTGAAGACACGCGGCGAAGACAAACTACTGCTTGTCGCAGCTTTGACCCTATCGCTATTGATACGATAGTAGATAGCGCCCACACACTTCGCACGCGCCGAGTAAAAACGTAAACGAAACAAGTTGCCCGCAGTCCCGAGTGGGTATATGCCGCATTGTTAAGGATACAGACAAACAAGTAAACAAACAAACAAACAAGCAGCCGCTGATGCCTTGGTCACGAACAACACGATTGTGGTAACATTGTGGATGACCTTGTCTTTCTGAAGGCCCGCGGCCGCTTCGGTAGTTCGCGAACGCCGTTTTCACTCCATTGCGTTGCACATTTACGGCGCTACGTGCTTGGCGCGCAAATGTGCGCCAAGCACAGTTAACAAACTTAGTTTTTGATATTTTTATCTCGATACATAAAACCCCAACAATTATAGCTTTGAAATTTTAACTTGGAAATCACAAATGCAGTATAAATTTGAAGCCGCGCAGTCGCGCCACAGGTAACGACTCCCTTTCCGCTGGAGATCAGCAGTTCAACTTAATTATCATTGTGAGCCAAGCACTCTGGTGTAGTAACACAAGCATGTCAACTTTCTTGCCCATCAGCCTTCTGCTTCTCCTGCTCCATCATATACCACGTACTCACTAGCATATGACGCAAGGAAACAAGCATATCGCGCAATGACTTCGTGCGGGTGACTTTACACAATCGCTAGTACTATCGAACTTACTATCGATAGCGCTATAAATAGTTTCTTTTACCATCGATAGTCCGATAGTGACTCAACTATCGATACTTCGAGAGTGCTCGATAGTACTGCATCACTGATATACAGGCGTCATGTCGGGAAAGGAATCACGTTAGCATATCTAATATGGCGTGTTATAAGAGTAAAACAACCAACCAATCACGCAAAGCAAATCACGCAACGAGTGTGTGGTTTAAAGCTTCCCACCCACTACAAAGGGCCCAGCCATAATTCTTCATCATCATCAGCCACAGCATCAACAAAGTGCACACAATGTCTTACTGATATGGAGCGTGTGCCTCGCTTCTCCGCAGAATGACGAATAATGGCATAGTTCGGTGCTTGCCTACTTCAAAAAACTATGATGGTTTATGGCGTAGTGGGTATACCCTGCCAGTGTACTTGTAGTAGTTGCCCTACGAAAGTTTACAGCGGGCTCTAGAAAGGCCGCTCTTTCAGCTTTCGCAGTGATTCTGCTACGTGTTCCACGCAGGCCTGGCGTTTTAACGCGATGGCGTTAAAGAGCTCGTTTCGAAGAAATTGCGGTGTCGCCGTCAGCGTCGGTGTCGTTGGTTTGAGCAACAAATCATCATCTTGTTCGTGACCCAAAAATCGAGAAATATGCAAATAAAATATATATAAAAAACTTCGTTTCGAGTGAGAATCGAACCCAGGCCGCCTGCATGACAAGCAGGTGTTCTAGCAAAGAACGACTCTATTGCCTGAAACTGCTTTGGAAAAAACACTACATGAATGTCACATAGTGGAAGGAGTCTCCTTAGCACATGCAATATTGCGTGGCAGAAGCGTATAATCGCGCCAGGCGTCAAAAGATGTGAATTTCGCAACGAGTGTGTTTTAAAGTCCCACCCATTACAAAGCGCTCAGACATATTTAATCATCATCAGCGGCAAACGCATGAACAAACTGAGAAGCTGCGTCGGTTCTGTTGTTGCCTGATGGACGCTTAGCGGGTCCTGAAGGATGCATTTCAATTAAGCTGAAGGATGCATTTTCAATGAAGTGTAGCGTTTAAAGCCATTCAAATTGTCGGATAAAACGGATAATGCAGCACTGGTACATGGACGGTAAACGTGACATTGTAAGTTATAAAAATAACTGAATACATAAAACGCATTCCTTTCTCGTGGAATATGAATGTGTGCACTATAGAAGGTGTTGGCAGGTCAAACAATAATCAAGCAAATACAAGAACAGACACGAACGAGCACACTAAGCAACCGTCCTATTTCGTGCCACAAGCCCCTATTTTGCACATCAAATAGCCTACACATGCTGAGCTCACTGGGGAGTTCGACCGCCTAATCTTATACTTGAAATAACTTCTGTAGTCTGGTCCAGTGAATGCATGCTTCATCTTGCCTGCTTAGTCTTCGCGGCATATAAAAGTTACAAGAAGGGTCTATCTTGTGCAACGGACCATACTATTGCTTGCGTCACGCCACAAAGCTAATTGCAGTTTCCAAGCAAACGCAAGACACCACAGTCACCGCATCTTTTCTCGAGATGGGAGTATCAATTATCCCTGACGCAGCATCACGTGCTGCCCTCGCAGCAGAGTCAGCACGAATATTCATGTGGTACAAGGGAAGCCTTAAACATGTCTCGTGTGATTATTCCAGTTATCGTTCGGAATGTCGGATTTTTGAAGACGTCACTGCACTTGCTATGCGACTCGTGCTTTGGATTGCGGCACCTCCTCGGCCGTGGCAAACTACCGCTCTGCGATGCGAAACACGAAAGCAAGCGTTAAGCACAACCCACCTGTTGTTAAGTACAACCCACCTGAACGAAACATTATGAACTGCTTCTTTGCTTTCGTGCATGTGCGCTTGCGCGCGTGTTTTGTTTTTGTGTGTGTATGCGCGCGCTTGTGTGCATGAGGGTGCCCATTTGCGTAGGTGTGTGTGTGTTTCACTGTACGTGTTACTTGTCTGTTAACGTGGCCATTGTGTATCCCATTGTTATAAACCGACACCTGGTGTAGAGAGCCAGGCGATACACCAAGCTAACATGTGCGGAGCTATCATGGAAAATTTTTTATCTAGCTTATACCAGGCCGTTCAGAGGGCCCACGACATCGCGACGGAACTTCGACTTCCAGTCCCATCGTGGGCGGAGCCGCCAACTTGATCTAGGGGCCTCTGGCTCCTCAGATTCGAGTTCCTGAAGACTCCAATAAAGTTCTTGTCATGTCATGTAGCTTACACCAGGCGTTGTTTGTGAAAGTGTCAGGTTTTATGCGCGTGCCACATCAAATATAGGAACCATACCCACTCTGTATTGTTAATCAGATGTTCCAAATGACCACGGTACAAATTTAGGCCGCTTCACGTTTTCGCATGTCAATACAATTTCAATGAATAATAGACGTTCCTTCCTGACAGCTACGTCATGCATAACTCATAGCACACCCGCTATTGATGTGAGGGGTTAAATTTTAGTGGTGGCTTCGTGCGGGGTTTCTTCTATTGCGTGTCGAGTGTGTCTCAACGCAAACGTCGATGGAAAGCTGCGATCTAGCCGTTACAAATATCTCAACTCACGTTTTATTCATTGTGTTCTTATTCAGTCCATGCCCTTGCCCTTGTGACCAAGGCACCGCGGCCATCATATATGTCCTGGCCATATTTCTCTCTGTTTAAAAATTTATGAAATTTCACAACTTCTTCCATGTTGCTCGGTACGTAGGAATAGAAGCATACCAAATTATATTTTCCTGAGTTTTGTTTTTATATTTTATGCCATCAGCTGAATTTTTGAGCTCACTGTTGTGTAAGGGCTAAACAACGCATAAATTTGTTTTCTTTTAAGCGAGACAGTTTTTTATTGTCACCGTTCTCGTTATTACG
>NW_023614483.1:0-40001 GCF_013339695.2 Rhipicephalus sanguineus
GTGGCCAGATGAATAAGCTGGATAACCTGTTCTTTGCGGAAAATATGACTTGAACTTGATATTTAGATGCTACCTTCTTTAAGCCATGCGCCATCCGGTGTGCGTAAGGAATAACGGCGATTTTTTCTTCTTTTCCTTAGGGTCGGGTCATGTTGAGGATTGCGTTTCTTAGCTTTTTAGGGAGCCCTCACAAACGGAGACAACTGTGGCCTGTGGGAAAACCCGCTTCTTTTAACCTGTCTAGCTGCCGAGGAAAAGCTAAACTGCGCGACGTGGTGGCACGACTTTTGAGGGCGGAACCCAGGCATGTCGCCGCTATCCCCCGTTTTACCAGTTTGGAATGAGCCGACGAAAATTTAGTATGGGCTAACATGATCTAGGATTGTATTCCCAACACAAGTGCTGCGGACTGAATTTAACTTCAAGTCTAAAAACTGGAGGTCATTATTAGAAGGCAATCGTGTAAATGAATGCCAAACCCAGTCCGCCTTCTTGAAGGAGAAACTATCGTTAAACTTCTCCAGACCCATTGTCGATCGCGTAATGATTAAGTAGTCATCTACAAACCTGAAGATTTTCACTATCCCTGCGGTCCTAGTGCCTTCCAAAATTCGGTGAACCTTGCCGAGAAAAATTTCACTCAGAACGGGTGCTACCTGAGACCCGATGCACACACCTGCCTCGGAATCATTACTTTTTCACCCAAAGGACGAAAGTGGACTGCAAAAAAACGAGAGGAGCTCAGAAAGGACTCACTGGTAACACCCACTTTCATTCCTGAAATTCAACTCATCATTCTGCGATACACTCTTTGACACTAGACATGAGCTGTTCTTGCGGAAGGGGGTAATAAAGGTCGTAACATAAACGCTTAAGGCTGTGCAACATCGCAGCTCTGCTCTACGTAAAAAATCGACATCTGCGTTCTTTACCCTGAAGGGATCTTCTATGCGAAGCCCTGTAAGGTGTTTTTGCAGGTATCCCGAAACCACATGCTGCCAAGTGTTCTTTCTGAGACGATGGTGCGGAAAGGAAGTTCAGGCTTATGTGTTTTTATTGAAAAAGACATCTAAACTATGTTTTTCTGTCTGAGACACTCCCCTAGATAGCCGTTCTAGGTTCATATCTTGCAACAGCTTCTTGGCTTTCTCTTTTACTTTCGTAGGGTCGATGACCAACTCTGTAAAGTTTTTTGCCAGCGCGACTGAAGCTTTTTCCGAAAATTGTTGCTCGTTCAAAAGTACAAAGAAACCTTCCTTATCAGCTGTCATTAATTTGAACTTATTCTCTCTTAAGAAATGCACAACTGGCTGAATTCGACAGGTTCTACCAATTCTAGAGTGGCTTTCATGGGACTTACACAGCACGTCTATGCACTCAGAAACACATCGAGCCATTTCCGCATCTTCAACATGCTTAGTCACACACCTAACAGTGGCTATCTTTTCAACGGGTTTCAAGTCAGGCTCCATGCAGAACTTTGGTCCTAGTTTTTCCAAATGTCCTTATGCTTGCTGGGATGGCTGTGTCTGTCAAGTTCATCACTTTGCCTGCTGGCGTCGGAATTTTCTCTCGCGCAGGTAAACCTCGCCGTACTGTGTTCCAAAGGAAGTCCAGCGTTGACTGGCTCGTCCGGGACCAATCCTCGTACGCGCGGCACTGCCTGTGCCGTCCCCTCTGGAAACCGCATGTTGCCTTGAGGCAGTCTCTTAGCAACCTGGCTTGACTCATCCATTCCGAGCGCAGGACCCTGCACATTCTTCTGGCGTGGCCTACCGTGGGGCGGAACCATCCGCACATAGCCAACAACTGCTCGGGGCAAGTCCCTCGGCGAATGTGCCATGTCGCCACTCTTGCCTGGCATTCACACAAAGCTATTGTCGCTGCTAAATAGGCTGGGTCATGAAGAACTTGGTTAAAAATAGGAAAGGTGGCCCTTGAAGAAGAAATGTACTGAACTAATACAGCGATCTGGGCGAGTTGGTGTACTAACATCTTCGGGAAAATGTGCAGCGCGGCACGGACGAAGGACAAGAAACGCACAACACGAGCGCTGACCTCTCAACTGAAATTTATTCGAGCGCCAAACATAAAACAAAAATATTTAAACACATGGTGATTGCCAGATAAACAAGGAAGCGCGGGAACATGCCATTCGAAAATTCTATTTCTTTTTTGTGCAGTGCGATAGAGGTTTCGCTGATACAACGAGCGGCATCCACGTGCATATGATAAGCCTCGATTATCTCACGGCTTGTTTGATCTTTATTTTTGTACATCACGGCTGTTTCCTGAAACAAGGGTTCACATTGTCAGACACAGCCATCCCAGATAAGCACTTGGACATTTTAAAACTAGGACCAAAGTTCTGCATGGAGCCTGACTTGAAACCCGTTGAAAAGATAGCCACTGTTAGGTGTGTGACTAAGCATGTTGAAGATGCGGAAATGGCTCGATGTGTTTCTGAGTGCATAGACGTGCTGTGTAAGTCCCATGAAAGCCACTCTAGAATTGGTAGAACCTGTCGAATTCAGCCAGTTGTGCATTTCTTAAGAGAGAATAAGTTCAAATTAATGACAGCTGATAAGGAAGGTTTCTTTGTACTTTTGAACGAGCAACAATTTTCGGAAAAAGCTTCAGTCGCGCTGGCAAAAACTTTACAGAGTTGGTCATCGACCCCTACGAAAGTAAAAGAGAAAGCCAAGAAGCTGTTGCAAGATATGAACCTAGAACGGCTATCTAGGGGAGTGTCTCAGACAGAAAAACATAGTTTAGATGTCTTTTTCAATATAAAAACACATAAGCCTGAACTTCCTTTCCGCACCATCGTCTCAGAAAGAAACACTTGGCAGCATGTGGTTTCGGGATACCTGCAAAAACACCTTACAGGGCTTCGCATAGAAGATCCCTTCAGGGTAAAGAACGCAGATGTCGATTTTTTTACGTAGAGCAGAGCTGCGATGTTGCACAGCCTTAAGCGTTGATGTTACAGACCTTTATTACCCCCTTCCGCAAGAACAGCTCATGTCTAGTGTCAAAGAGTGTATCGCAGAAAATGATGAGTTGAATTTCAGGAATGAAAGTGGTGTACCAGTGGAGTCCTTTCTTGAGCTCCTCTCGTTTTATTTGCAGTCCACTTTCGTCCTTTGGGTGAAAAAGTAATGATTCAGAGGCAGGGTGTGTGCATCGGGTCTCAGGTAGCACCCGTTCTGAGTGAAATTTTTCTCGGCAAGGTTCACCGAATTTTGGAAGGCACTAGGACAGCAGGGATAGTGAAAATCTTCAGGTTTGTAGATGACTACTTAATCATTACGCGATCGAACAATGGGTCTGGAGAAGTTAACACGATAGTTTCTTCCTTTCAAGAAGGCGGACTGGGTTTGGCATTCATTTACGAGTTGCCTTCTAATAATGACCTCCAGTTTTTAGACTTGAAGTTAAAATTCAGTCCGCAGCACTTGTGTTGGGAATACAATCCTAGATCATGTAAGCCCATACTAAATTTTTCGTCGGCTCATTCCAAACTGGAAAACGGGGTATAGCGGCGACATGCCTGGGTTCCGCCCTCAAAAAGTCGTGCCACCACGTCGCGCAGTTTAGCTTTTCTCGGCAGCTAGACAGGTTAAAAGAAGCGGGTTTCCCACAGGCCACAGTTGTCTCCGTTTGTGAAGGGCTCCTAAAAAAGCTTAGGAAACGCAATCCTCAACATGACCAGACCCTAAGAGAAAAGAAAGAAAAAAATCGCCGTTATTCCTTACGCACACCGGATGGCGCATGGCTTAAAGAAGGTAGCATCTAAATATCAAGTTCAAGTCATATTTTCCGCAAAGAACAGGTTATCCAGCTTATGTCATCTGGCCAACAAACCTAAGCGCAAGCCAATCACATCGTGTCAGGTTAAGCACACGCGTAAGTTCGTTTCTTGTTCCTTTGGGGTAGTTTATGCAATTCCGCTCTCTTGTGGCAAGGTGTATTACGGGCAAACTGGTCGATGTTTGAATATTCGCCTCAGAGAACACTTCCGTGCTGTAAAAAATTCTACGACTTCTCATTTGGCCGCCCACTGCAGAAGATGCAAATGTGAACCCTTGTTTCAGGAAGCAGCCGTGATGTACAAAAATAAAGATCAAACAACCCGTGAGATAATCGAGGCTTATCATATGCACGTGGGTGCCGCTCGTTGTATCAGCCAAACCTCTATCGCACTGCACAAAAAAGAAATAGAATTTTTGAATGGCATGTTCCCGCGCTTTTCTTGTTTATCTGGCAATCACCATGTGGTTTAAATATTTTTGTTTTATGTTTGCGCTCGAAATAAATTTCAGTTGAGAGTCAGCGCTCCTGTTGTGCGTTTCTTGTCCTTCGTCCGTGCCGCGCTGCACATTTTCCCGAAGATGCTAGTACACCAACTCGCCCAGATCGCTGTATTAGAACAAAGGGCGCACTGACAGTTTCATCTATCTATCTATCTATCTATCTATCTATCTATCTATCTATCTATCTATCTATCTATCTATCTATCTATCTATCTATCTATCTATCTATCTATCTATCTATCTATCTATCTATCTATCTATCTATCTATCTATCTTATGTGATCCAGCCGCGCACCTTTTCTTGTTCCCCTCGTTTCGTGTTCTGTCATGGAAAGTCATGGATTGACACAGCTGTACCACGGACATGAGAGATAGATCGCGATATCCCTGTCATGTACTGCGTCACCAAGTAAATTATAAGGAGGTGCTATGATGCCATGGTGGCAATATCCTTACCTTGCTACATAACTCCCTAATAAGTGCAGCTGAAAACTCGCGTTCTTTCTTGACATCAGCATTGACTCCATAGGCTGGGTATATCTGTTTTGAGACTGCAGAGGCGAAACATTAGGCTAGTATGTGCATTGCACGCGAGAGCTGTATGCAAAACTATTTATGCTCACAGTGCTCAGCAGCTTAGGGCACCTGAGCGTTCAGCAACTAAGCTTGTGTTTATAAAAAAATCACAGCATATCCACGGAGTGAATGATGATGAGTGGGCGAAGCTGCGGAGGTTCATCGTTAAACCGTGAATCTTCCGTGAATTGTGCCCAGTACATCATCACCGACGTGAGATCGGGCGCGTTTATACTAAAGGTTCGATGAGTTATGACGACTTGCAGCGCACTTTAATTTTACATGTACGCTGTGAATTTTCATTGTTTAGAAAACCATTGCTTAGAAAACATCTGGCGTCTTTCGTTAAGCAGCTGGCTTCTTTTCGTTTTGCTTTAGAAACATCTGGCGTTCTTTCGTTTTGCTTTTACAAAACATCTGGCGTCTTTTGTTGGTTTATTTCATCAATCAACTGCGTTTTGAACAAAATTTTTATTGTTTAATCACGCACAGGAGAAATCTCACCAGGCACTACCTTGGAGGTAAAGAATGGCTGCTAATGGGAATGAGAGACAGAAGAAGTCGGCTTTTAGCTAACGCTGCGAATTTTTTATTGTTCAACAACGCACAGGAAAAATCTCCCACCGGCACCACCTTGCAGGTCAAAGCGTAAGACTGGTTACATACTACGCTACGAGGGACGAACGGGTGCCGCTATAAGGAGCTTCGCCCCTAAAAGATGAATGACTTGCAGCAGTATTTACTCCGTGTGCAGCTGTCCTTGACACACGGTACATCTAAAATTCGTGCTAGTGCAGACCAAACTGCAGGGCCTTCCGGCGATTGGAGCCGATTGATACGAAAGGCTATACTTAATCCTCAAAGTGTTTTACCGTCATAGATTCTCAATTTCATCATGCGACTTCCCGCTAACTACGCCGCTGCTATTTGTCTGATACGCTATGCTGACAACGGATGAATGACTTTTCCGGCCAAACATTACCTTTTTTAGCAAGGCGCCTTCTAGGCTCCCCAGAAAGTAAATCTTTCCAGCTTTTTTGCGTACATAGCTACGACAGCAAGAGGCTGGACCTTCTCGAAACCCTTGGAAATCGAAATGTCCGCTGGAGATGGCTAAAATCACACGATCTTCCGCTAAAGTGTACCATGAGGCGATGGGAAGCAGCGTTTCGGCACGTCGAGCCCGCGTTTCAGAGGGGGAGTGGAGAGGGGGAGAGCGGGATGGGAGAGGGGAAGTGGGAGAGGGGAAGGGGAGAGGGGCTGTGGAGAGAGCTTGCGCACGCGCAGTATGGGTGGTCACGCCGAGCACCACCACCACCACGGGTTTGAACTCCGCCATAATATGCTTCGCGTCTAATAAACCTATGCGCTTCAGCGTTGCCCATACGTCCCACTTTTCCTTGGTTGGTTGCTAAAACCTCATTGTTGGTCATGAGAGAGGTGACCAGCGCGCATTGGGCTCCTCCCACTTTGCGACGGGCAGGCGAAGCCCGAGCGCCGCATCGTGGGCTCTCTGGACGGCGCAAAGCTGATCCCCGTTGTTGGGAGCTTCGTGTGGCACTTTTCCATCTGCGGAAAACATTTTCTCCCACATTAACCGTCGCAATTAGTGCAACGCTAAGTTACGGCTGTGTAACGTAAGCCTTTGTAAGCTCCAGAAAATGTGTTTTACCGTGGTAGTGCCACAAAGCCGTTCAATTTTTTGCCGTTTTTTTTTAGGGGAGCTTCCGAGTTTTACTTTCGTTGAGATAAAAAAAAATGTGTGCAGATATTGAAGCGCCGAAGCACTCCGATGCCGCACACCTGTGTTACATGCGTTCCTGGGCACGAGGGGCTGGAGGGGAACGAGGCGGCACACGCCGCAGCCCGCGATCACGTCTTCCGGGCTATCCCCTCCCACTCTCCAGACGCCGGGACTGCGTCCGCGGAGGCTGAGCCCGTACCCATCACATACTCTGCAATACTGCAATATCAAAGGCTAGAACGCAGAAAGTACCCCCCACCACATTCAAAGCTCAACAAAGAGGACAGCACCATACTCAGAAGACTGCAGAGCAACACTTACACCCACGGTATACTGATGCACAGAGTGTACCCAACGTTGTATGACTATCTCTGCCCAATTTGCGGCGTACCTGACACCTTGGCCCACATGATCCTCGCGTGCCCGTGCAGCATGCAGACAAACACAACGCCTTCGCCGAATGCCAGTAACGCCGCTCAAGAAAACGAGGACCTTCTCGAAACGTGGGAGGCCAAGCTCGCCTCAGAGGACCTGGACCAACAACGACGTCTCGTCGCCAGGGCCAAAGAGGCAGCGAAGGCCAGAGGGTTCCTGGAATGAGGAGACCTCCCACCTAGGGTAGACGCGGGACTAGCACCGCGACACCGTTTCGTGCAATAAACGTTTATTCCTCCTCCTCCAGCTTGCAGTGAGTCGCGCATGGCTCCGGCACAGCAGAGCTGGTCGGTACTCGGCTGGTCCTGTTATGACCAGGCATACGTGCACTCACACGCACGTGATCACATTGTAAATTACGGGCAACTTTTCTTGGCAATGAAGGGAAAGCTACGGGGGCGGAGTGTCTGCACATATACTGCTACGCGAAGTAGTCCGGTTTGGCGCGCGTCTCGTAACGCCGTGGAAAGTGATGGCTAGCGTTGCATTTCGACGCAAACGCTGCTCAGCGTCTAAGGTACGGGTAAAAGGCGCGACTTTTTCACGCACGCAAAAACGCGAAGTGAACACGTATAAAGTAAAAGAAATACAAATATCTCGCTTGTGTGCGCTGCGTTCCGTCTCAAAAAGCTACATGTAGAAAATGAAGGAGTATGTTATATATCTCACGCAGAAAATACGGACGCAATTGTGGGACTATATTCATTAGCGGTAGGATACGTGCATTGTGGCTTTGTAGCCTTCGCTTCATTTCCAAGAAAAGTTGCCCGCGAGTATAGGCATTGCTCAGGTTCGATTGGGTGTCTTGTGTTTTCCTATTTCTTTCTTTTAGGGGCGAAGCTCCTTAAGGCGGCACCCGTTCGTCCCTCGTCGTGCTCGTAGTAGTGAGTAACAAGTCTTACCCTTTGACCTCCAAGGTGGTGCCGGTGGGAGATTTCTCCTGTGCGTTGTTGAACAATAAAAAATTCGCAGCGTGCGCTTTAACTAAAAGCCGAATTCTTCTGTCTCTGTAGAAGTGTAAGTGTTAGCTAAAAGCCGACTTCTTCTGTCTCTCATTCCCATTAGCAGCCATTGTTTACCTCCAAGGTAGTGCCTGGTGAGATTTCTCCTGTGCGTGATTAAACAATAAAAATTTTGTTCAAAACGCCGTTGATTGATGAAATAAACCAACGAAAGACGCCAGATGTTTTGTAAAAACAAAACGAAAGAACGCCAGATGTTTCTAAAGCAAAACGAAAAAGACGCCAGCTGCTTAACGAAAGACGCAAGGTGTTTTCTAAAGCCATGGTTTTCTAAACAATGAAAATTCACAGCGTACATGTAAAATTAAAGTGAGCTGCAAGTCGTCATAACTCATCGAACCTTTAGTATAAACGCGCCCGATCTCACGTCGGTGATGATGTACTGGGCAGAATTCACGGAAGATTCACGGTTTACCGATGAACCTCCGCAGCTTCGCCCACTCATCA
Source organism: Rhipicephalus sanguineus (assembly GCF_013339695.2). NCBI lineage: Eukaryota > Metazoa > Arthropoda > Arachnida > Ixodida > Ixodidae > Rhipicephalus > Rhipicephalus sanguineus. The sequence goes on from NW_023614483.1 coordinate 8,541, forward strand.
TCATTCACTCCGTGGAAATGCTGCGATTTTTTTCTGTTCCTCTTTATTTCTTTCTCTGTCTTTCTGTCTTATTCTCTCTTCTTTCCCTTTGTTCTCGTTTTTTCTTTCTTTCTGTTTCTTTCCGTATCTTCTTTTCCCTTTCTCTATCTCTCTCTCTGTGTAGTTGGTCTCTCACCTTCTATGCCTTTTTCTGTTTCTTACCTTTCTTTCCATGTATTTCTCTGTTTATCTATCTATCTATCTATCTATCTATCTATCTATCTATCTATCTATCTATCTATCTATCTATCTATCTATCTATCTATCTATCTATCTATCTATCTATCTATCTATCTATCTAGCTAGCTAGCTAGCTATCGATCTATCTATCTATCTCTATGTATGTATGTATGTATGTATGTATGTATGTATGTATGTATGTATGTATGTGTATCTATCTATCTAGCCGGTCACGTTTTGCTGCTCTCATTATTTCGTTGACTCTGTCTGTTATTCCAAAACAAGGCATGACATTACATGAGTACAGCACGAACATGAATGATAGTTCGTGGCATGCATGTCATATCTACTACCTAATCAGATACATAATAAGCCGCTGTCTTGATGTCATAGTGTTCATTTGATTGCTTTGCTACATAGCACCCCACTGAATCTAGCTGAAACCTCGTGTTCTTTCCTGATATCTGCGAAGTTTTCATGGGTTGAGTGGAAGTGTATTGGCAGAGAAGAGATTAAAAATTTACAGTCGTACATCCCTTACTATGCGAGGGCTGCATGCAACACTCCTTACACTGGCAGTGCTCGCAACTAAGCCTACGTTTGAAAGAGAGCGCGAATGATTTACAGTCATCATCATCATCATCAGCCTGTCTACGCCTACTGCAGGGCAAAGGCCTCTCCCATGTTCCGCCAATCAACCCGGTCCTGCGCTTTCTGCTGCCACGTTATACCTGCAAACTTCTTAATCTCATCTACCCACCTAATTTTCTGTCTCCCTCTCACGCGTTTGCCATCTCTTGGAATACAGTCAGTTACCCTTAATGACAACCGGTTATCCTGCCGACGTGCTACGTGCCCGGCCCATATCCATTTCTTCTTCTTGATTTCAACTATGATGTCCTTAACCCCCGTTTGTTCCCTGACCCACTCTGCTCTCTTCCTGTCTCTTAAGGTTACACCTATCATTTTCCTTTCCATCGCTCGCTGCGTCGTCCTCAATTTAAGTTGAACCCTCTTTGTAAGTCTCCAGGTTTCTGCTCCGTAGGTAAGTACCGGTAAGATGCAGCTGTTATATACCTTCCTCTTGAGAGATAGTGGTAGATTACCATTCATGATTTGATAATCCTTGCCGAATGAGCCCCAGCCCATCCTTATTTCTTCTAGTTATATCACTCTCATGGTTTGGCTCCGCGGTTACTACCTGTCCTAAGTACACGTACTCCTTAACAACTTCCAGTGTCTCGCCACCTATCGCAAACCGCTGTTCTCTGCCAAGATTGTTCCACAGTACTTTAGTTTTATGCATATTAATTTTCAGACCTACTCTTCTACTTTCCGTATCCAGTTCAGTAATCATGAGCTGTAATTCGTCTCCCGCGTTACTCATCAATTCAATGTAGTCAGCATTTCGTAGGTTACTGAGATACTCTCCATTTACAGTACTATGCACTATATTATCGGACAGCTGCGTGCAGCTAACCTTAATAATAGCCTATCGAAGGTTTGGTCAGGAGCAACATGTCCATGCTGTCGCATATGGAGCCACTCAGTTAAACATGCTACACTTTATCCTTATCCTGTTTTACCGCCACAGTTTCTCAAATCAATCATCCGGCTTCCCGCTATACTGCGCCGTTGATATTCGTCTAAGATATTCCGATGATGCATGAATAAATCTTTCGGCAAAGCATTGCATTTTTTAGCGAAGTGTCTTACTTGGTTTCTGAGGTAGCAAACATTTCTTTCAATTTTCTTCCTCCAAGCTACTGATTACAGCAAGGGGCGTACGTCACTCGCGTTTAAAATAACAATGTCCGCTGCAGACGGTAAATAAATATATCTAATAGGAGTCAGCGACACGTGCAGGAGTGCAGACGTAAGCGCGCCTCTACCCTACTTTAATGGAATGTTAATATACTGAAATTATTCATATTAACCCATAGGCACGAACACGAATGTGGAACACAGATCAATACAGACGCATGCAACTCCAGGTTGCGAAATCATTATAGCACGCTGGATTTACTGAAAAAAAGGCTTTGGGGTTCAACTTGCACCTGGGAATTTTCTAAAAAGGCATACATTAATCACCATTTCTGGTGCAGATTCATACTTCGATATCTTCACAAGACAAACTTGAAAGTATTGATTTTAATGATCTTAGGGCAAGCGTTTCAGTTGTTGAAAATGGGATGAGAAGTTGAGGGCGACAAATGTTGCAGTAGGTTTAATCCGACGGCTACGAAACCATCGGTTTTTGTTTTTACTGTAATATAAGTCCCCGCTATCAAAATAAATAAATAAATAATTTCATTAACTATTAACACGACCGAAGCAATAAAACTGCGCCAGAAATTGTGACAATCGTGTCAATCGTGACAGTCAATGCGAATAGAAAGGTAGTAGCTCCACGAAACTCTGTCGGCGTTTAGAAAACCTGTCTAGCGTCTTGGATACACTTGCTTGCACTAGGGACATTCTTGAAGGCATTTTATTCAGTCTGACGAGGCATGCACCAGCGGCGTAGTGGTGAGGATATCGGACAGAAGCCTACAGCCTTGCCTTCGGAACATATGTGCCACATTAACCGGCGTCTTGCGCGAAAAAACTGCCGCGGGCAAGCAAATGCAAGGGAAGCTCTGGACGGTGCCACAGGAGCAGCGTTGGTTGATCCAGAGTACACATGGAGTTGCACGACCCCCTGAACCAAGGGCTCCAACATGAGGCTACGTGGAAGACCACTCATAGTTGTACAAAGAAATGCTTGTTTTTTCTCTCTCTCTCGTAGGTGTGCCGGTCGCATGCGCATTTTAACCGCGGAGCCGTTTATGCCAGCCGTTGGTAGTAATCCCGCAACAGAAAATTGTCTTCATCATGAACCTGCACGTGGTATGTGTGTCCCCTTCTTGATCTCCTGCTTCGCTCCCAAAACACATGCGCTGATTTGTCCGGCGTGGGATGCAATAACCCTGATGGGAAGGAGAACAAGTACAGATAGAAAGAGAGAAAAAGAAAAAAAGAAAAAAAGAAAGAAAGAGAAAGAGAGAAATTTTTGGCAAACAAAATTGTTCCCGAGGCGGGATCCGAAGGCGAGCATCGTAACCACTGGGCTATCTCAGCATGCTGACGAAGCATAACACAGCTTTGTATAGTATAGTATACCAAGGGGTGGGAAAGTGAAGTGAGAAATAAAGAGAAAGAAAGGGGGAAAACTGAAAGAGCTGTAAAGACAGGCAGAGAGAGAATCAAAGATTGAAATGGATAGCCAATTGATAATCGATCAATAGGTAATAAATTTCTGGAAATTGCTTACAAAGGCCTCGACATGCATGCGAAAGCATATTGTAAGCAAAGTAGTAGCCAATTCATAGGTAATCGATAATCGATCATTAACCAGTACATTTGTGGTAGTTACCATTTCTCGGGTAAGCATAAAAGCACATAGTCAAAATAGATAGCTGATCAATACATTTCCAGAACTTTGTCTTGACTGCAGGACATTGCTCAAAAACGCGCGAAAAATTCCCGCCCCTGGATAACCTTACGATCCACTCCGCACAGCTGCGTAGGCGGAGCTAAAGCTATGACGTCAGCGTCGGTATGAAAGAGCCGCGCCCTGGCAAGAAAGGGAAAAGTAAACAAGAACAAGGAAGCCCGCCCATCTGCGCTGTTCACTCAGGCTTGGCACCGCTAGTGCAAAGGGCTTCTAAGGTTTTTTTTTATGTACCGTTTTCCCATAATTGATGATATCTGTATTAGGGGCTTCTAAGCGATAGGCCGTTTCTGACACGTCAGTTTTATCTAGGTTATCGAGGCAACCTTTCCTTTCAAGCTGCCACATTTCATGGTTGCCTGGATGTGAACGAATGACAGTCTTTGCTGCAGGTAGCAGCCGAAGTTTAGCGTACTGAACACGTGGATGGCGGTCGAATTCCCAGCATGGAGTAAGGAAACATGAATGGGCAATGGGCAATTGCGGAAAGGAATAAGGAAAATACAAGAGAGAGAGGATTAGAACGAAAGGAAGGAAAGAAATAAAGAAGGAAGGAAAGAAAGAAGTGATAAAGAAAGAAGGAAAGGAAGAAAGAAAGGAAGTGTAAGGAAGGAACAAAGAAACGAAAGAAGAGGAAAGAAAGAAAGAAGGAAAGAAAGAAAGGAAGAAATGAAACGAAGGAAGAAACAAAGGAAGCAAGTAGTGAGGAAGGCAAGGAAGAAGAAAGAAGGAAGGAAGAAAGAACGAAAGAAAGGAGAAGACAAGAAAGAAAGCAAGGAAGAAAGGAAGAAAAAAAGAAGAAAGAAAAGGAAGAAACAAAGGCAGAAAGAGGGGCAGAAAGAAAGAACGAAAGAGAGAAGAGAGAGAGAGAAAGTAGTCCTTGCCCCCATTTTTCCCAAGGGGCAAGGACTTCTGAATGTCCTTGCAGCGGAGCTGCTAAAGTCCAGCTTGAAAATTTCCTTATCCGTGTATGCAGCATTGCGAAGCGGGTACGTGCCGCAGAAATAGGGAAGCTCCTAGCAAAGCATAGCCGTGTATAGCATAATATAGCAAGGGGATGGAAAAGGCAAGTTGGGGTGAGGAGGAGGGAGGGTATGGCACAGGACAGCGGAGGCGAGTGGAAGAGGAAGGACAAGTAGGAGGCGGGAGACATGCAGGTGGTCAAGCGGGGAGAAGGAAGGGTTGAGGAGCGGAGAAGAGGAGCAGAGGCGCAGGTGGTAGGCCGGAGTCGGGCGTGGGAGAAGCCAACGTGCAGCTGCAGGCGATGTGACGTTAGTGATGAAGTCATAGCTTTGCTTCGCTTGGCACTCCATCGCTGCGCTCCTGAGTTCCGCTGTCCCATAGTGTTTAACACGCTAAGTCAGTTAAAGCAATGATATTATTATTATTATTATTATTATTATTATTAGCAGTAGTAGTATTTTATTTAAACATAATGGTTGTTAGTGATGATGTGAGTGTTTTGTTGAGTCGGTAATTTTTCAGTTTTACGAATGGCCTGGTTTTATACAGCCTGGCTGTAACAATATAGAGAAACGATTTAAAGTACTTTCTACAATGCTACGGGAGAGGGTTAAGCTGTTCCAAGCGGTGACCCTTGAATAAGCACGGTCCACGTGTGTTGCGGGTCACTGGTGCCTGTGCGTTAGCATACTTTCTAAAAAAACGTGGACGACTGAGAGCACTCAATGCTCTAACATGGGAGAGCAGTGAACTTTGCCTCGCATGGATCTAGAGCAGTAATTAAACTGAGTGGTTTAGAATAATATTGTTACATCAGTGTTACGTGATAGATAGAAACAGTCAAAGTGCCAAAGGTTCGCTAAGAAATGCTTCGCATTTAAAAAGCTGTACGGTTGCGCGTTATGACAAACAAGTGCTAGCATTTTTATTGCATACTTTAACCCAAATGACAAATTAGACAGAAATATGGTAGAGCCTACCTACGAGCTATGCTAAGAAACTAACTTCGCTATGCAACGTGCGCCTATACTATTGCCTGCTCAGTGCTGTTTTCCGAGACCCGGCTCTGACGCTCATGCTCGTTGTTTTTTATATTTTATTTGAAAGCATGATTTGTTTTAAGAATAAAAATAGCATATTTATAGAAATAATGTTCCTGCCACCACTGCAAGATGTGCAAGCTCCCTTATAATTTTCGGGGATTTACGCCACTGGTAACCTCGCTACCGTTCGGAGCCGCAATAGTAAACCTTTTACATTATCTTCGTCCTGTGCTACGCTATAATTTCTCTCTATCCAGCTGTGCGTATACTTACAACGCCCAGCACTTACTTAACGCTTCTGAGCACTCAGCAACTAAGCCTGTGTTTAGCACAATACGTGAATGAATCAAAGTACTGTGTACCCTGCTATGTGAGAGCTGTTTTCAGCTGTCATTAAAGGGACACTAAAGAGAAACAATGAACTTGTTTAGATTGATAAAGTGTGCTCGGAGAACTCTTGTGTAGTTTATTTCACCACCATAGGTTTTTTATTACAGGAGAAAACCAAGTTCAAAGTTTCATTTTTAAATTTCGCGCCGAACTTTGTAATACGTGACGCAAAAGACTTCAAAGAGCATTTAACGCATTTGTTGCCACTGGCTCGACGAAATTTCCACAAAATCGTTATGTCAAGGCTCTGGCCCCCTCAGAGGACAATGTACTTCGATTTAACAGATTAGGGACTACGTAGGCCCAAGCAGGCGACGTCAAAAATATGTGACGTCACGGCAAATGGTGCGGGAATTCTAAGGTGGCGTCGCCACCTGTATTTTCTTTTTGAGCGTTTTCTCTCTCATTAAGCGTCTTCGCGCAGAAAGCGTGGTGTTTTTGGTATCGTAGAAGACTACTTTACTAATACGAGAAAAATCGTTTTGGCTCTTTAGTGTCCCTTTAACAAAACGTCTATGCAAGATTTCTGATCAGGGTCACGGGGCCGATCCGACTGCTCATTGGAGCCACAATAGTACACGTTATATTTTATGTTTATCTTGTCTCACCTTCATAGTTTCTCAACCAGATCAAGCGGCATCCCGCACTAACTACGCCGTTGACATTCTGTTAACGCGACACCGAGCTGGGTGACGAACCTTTCTGCGAAAACATTGCCCCTTCCTTAGCAAACTGTCCTATTAGGTTCCCTAGCAAAGTACATATTTCTTCCTTTTTGTATGCACAGAACTGCGGAATACAGCAAGCTGTACACTTCACTTTCATTGAGAATCATAATGTCCGCTGCAGATGGCTAATACATATATCGCAAGAATGGCCGACAACGAATACGACTGCAGACGCAAGGGGTCGCATTCTTACTGAACTCGAATGTTGATAAAATGAAAGAAAATTTATTAAGCCGTAGACCGCGCGTACCACTATCTCACTCACATCCCTACGGACACATAAAGTGCTAAAACGTGTCGCTTCGTTCAATACAACACGCTCGGTATAAAGGAAAACGAAAGAAACAACAAAACACAATGTCATGCCTGGTAATATATATATATATATATATATATATAATATTATATATATATATATATATATATATATATATATATAATATAATATAGATATTATATATATATATATATATATATATATATAATAGAACTTCCTGAAAAGATAGACATCAGTTATGGTCCCCGGAGCAGGTGGCGATTTGCGGTGCTGCTGACATTGGTCAACCACTGCCTCGAACGCCGACATAATCTCCCAGCGTCTATAACACTGGATATCAAAAAAGTGTTGCTAGACTTGAAATCTATCTATCTATCTATCTATCTATCTATCTATCTATCTATCTATCTATCTATCTATCTATCTATCTATCTATCTATCTATCATTATTCCGACCGCATCGCGGTTACGTTGCGCGAAATCGCTTTATGCTTTCATGTAGCGGGACACGCTATTTCAAGCTTAAGATGCCTCAACAAACGCTAATAGTGACCGTCGGCGTCGGCGGCGTCAGTGCGAGCGATGCAAAAATTTGACGACGCGATGAAGTCCCCATGGGACGTTATCAAGACTTCAAACATTGCAATAATGTACGACGTCATCATGACCTCTCTGTTACACCACATGTATACGTCATCACGTCAGATAATCGCTTGGTCAAAGGTGGGCTGATCACGGAGACAGTGAAAAATCGGGTGCGGGGCAGAATGCTTGCAATGCCGCTGATCCTGGAGGCGGTGCAAAACCATGTTGGGTGCAGAACGTTTTCGGGGAGGGGACTGAGAATGTCGATCGCACAGTGGACTTGACTGGTAACGTCGAGGTCATCTAATGTGTGACTCTCACAGTGCGGCTGGTTATGTCTTGCACCAACTCTCGTCCACAATTTTAAAAATTAATGCCTTAATAATTGTTGGGGTTTAACGTGCCAAAACCACGACTTCATTATGAGGGATGCCGTATCGGAGGGTTTCGAAATTTGGACCACCTGGGGTTCTTTAACGTGCACATAAATATAAATACACGGACCTCAGACATTTCGCTTACATCGAAAATGCGGCCGCCGTGGCCGGGTTACGATCCCGCGACCTTCGGGTCATCAGTCGAGCACCAAACCACTAGACCACCGTTGTGGGAAACTAATGTATTACCAAGTGAGCAGTAGGCCTTTGCCTTCAAGTGTTACAGCGTATAACATGTTTCTTTGCGCATTCATTCTTCCTTTCCACGTCATCAATCATTTTGCTTGTGGGCCCTTCCCCCTTCCCAATCCTCGATGAGACGTACCAAGGTCGATTTTACTGAGGTCACCCTCGGCACTCTTCGTTGTGTTGATGTACGAAACCAAGAAAACATGTGCAAAAACTAGTAGGCACGAACGAAACGCTCACTTCCAAATTAATTTAATTACAACGGGATTAATCTTACATAGAAAAAAACATAAAACGCCCTAACCTGTCCGCCGTTGTTGCAGAACGCTCGCGCATGCTTTGTGGAGGTAAGCAATCTCCATTTTGGTGAACGAGACTGATGCTACAGTGACGCAGTCACTGCGGGATCGCCCCACTTCCTTAGCTGATAATTTGGGCTGTAGTCTTAACCAGGATTAACCAGCTGGCACAAGCTCGAGAGGTTCTCCTAATTTGATGGCAGTGTCTCTTCGTCAAACGTTCGCCTCGTACGAGGAGAATCAGGGGAGACTTCAGCGTTCCGTTTCCGGGTCACTACGTCTTCAGCGCGCACCACGCGAAGCAAGCCCTGGGAGACAGCGTCGCGTACCGAGTCGTGAAGGTTATACATACTGCAGGTGGTCGCAGAGTGGCGCTCCACCTCTGGAACTATAATGTAATGTCAGGGTATTGACGCTGCGAAATACATACAGTTGAAAACCGATCTAACGATCTAACGCTCCAATTATCTCGCTAAAGTCGAAAATTCGCAAAATCGAGGAAAGAATTTCTCGGTTTGCCGAGATTTAAAACTGTAATGTAGCGCCACCCGAAAGCCACCGCGACATGGTATTTCAGAATAACCCTCGCGTGCGGAAAAATCTGCGAAAGCGGCCCTGGACACACAGCCTCCCATGTACGGGCGATGCAGGCTGCGTAGACAGTTGCTATGACAATCTGCCGAAATGTAAAGAGGCGGAGCACGAATTCAGTGATTGTACAAGCAGTCCGAGCAAGCAAACTGCGAGGAGGCAATCACTGTCATGTGTCATATAAAGCATGAAATAGCGAAAGCAATCGATAGGGTGATCATTTAGGGGGATAATAATTAAACCACCGCAGTCCCAAGCGCCATCTGGTACGTAAGAGCTCTGCCGACTGTTAAGTCCGTTCTTCCGTGCACGGGCGCGGCGTGCAGACTCACCAAAGAAAAGCTAGGGCCGTAACTGTGGCGAATAGATTATTTAACGGTGTAGCATCAGAACACACGCTCGAAAAAACCCGTCAGTGTTCGAAATAAATCGCCCGTTTTTAGATCGAAGGAAAACGTTTCGAAAGAATTCCTCCCTCTTTTACTCAATTATTTCAGGCATAGTTTCTTTAAATCGGGTTTGGTGCCAAGTCGTTATCGTTCATTCGGGTTGATGAAAACATTGAACCCCATGCGCACCTGCCGGGGAATAAACATTTCTTCGCTAGATCGAACACTACATAAAAATCAGGGTTTTTTACGGAGTTTTACCCGTATATGGCGTCAAAATTTCAGAAACACTGGTGTTCGAAGCGGGTTATTGACAGGTCAGGAGTCAGCATGAAGCTATACTCAACAACATACATGTAACAGTATTTATTGAGCTTCGTAGAACTTCTAAAAAGAAGGCATACCAACTAGTAAATTCTTCGTCTTGCTACCCTATAAAAGAGGTTTTTTTTCAGTATTGGTGGAATAGACGCATAGAAGATATATTGACAAAACCAAGTCATAGTTCAGGAGAGTTGCTTGTTGGGCAAGTTGGTACATACTTAGTTAACTGAAAGAAGGTTTTTCCGAAATAAACGCCAGTTGTTAGTGCCACGTCTCTGTGCTCTGTCTCTGTTTTCTGCCGCTCTGCTTTTTCCGTTTTCGACGTTTGTGGCTTCTTTCAGTTAACAAAGTCATAGGACGCGTAGGATGTGAAGTCGTACGATGCAAGTCGATAGAGTGAACGGATGTGTATGTAGTCGAGCGTGAGAAGAATGCGCATGCGCAGAAGAGGCAAGGAGGATCAGAGAAAGTGAGACACTTAAATTCATTCAAGGAGAGAAAAAGGGTGAAGGAAATTTATTACATTGTGCTAGCCGCACAGAACGCCTCATTGTGCTCCGGTGATTCCCATGTGGTCATTGCTTTCTCATTATGTGCAGCACGGCAATTATACTGGCTTGCGAATGGTGAGCCCGTCTATCACACTAACGTACGGCGAGGTTCATATTTTTATTATGATTTATTACTTATTGATACTCGCAACCTCCCAATGTGTCGTTCGATCGTGGAATGAATACCCACAAAAACAAAAAATAAAAAGTCACAATGTCTTGACAGGATATGAAAATAAAAGCACTACAAACGGTAGAAGAGAAATAGCGCAGACTATAATTTCACGTTTTGCACAAACCTTTGCATGTACATATGTTGACTCGTATCTACATTCTTTTAAAAAAATTTAAAAATACCGTCATGCATGTGCGACAGCGCTACGGTATAGACCTCCCGAGAAAGAAAAAACGGAACGGGAATGCGTTTTCCTTTCTTTAGAATGGGTGCACAGCATTTATTATCACATTGCTTGTCTTTTTTCTTCTTTCAGTGCTCTGCTGTAAAAAATGCGCACTTCATCAATTTTGCGCAGTCTCTTCGCTCGTGTCTACAAGAACGCCTAGTGCCCTATAGGGAGCGGTGCTGTATTTTAAAGCATTAAACTGGAAACCCTAGCTCCCTCTGTGTAGTGGCGGAAGAAACTAATCAATCAGAAACGACGCCAAGAGATAAAAAAAATTATTAGAACAAGGACCTTTTTTTTAACAATGGAGCTGTTCTAAGTCGAGCCTGCATCGTCTTCTCGAAATTATGATAATGATTTTGATGATGATAACTGATGATGACCACGATGGTTATGCTCGAAGTGATGATAATGGAGATAAATGAAGATGACGCTCGAAATGGTTAGAATGATGTTGATGGTGATTATACTCGAAAAGACACGCCTGTCGGTCATTTGTTTCAATAAATTCACCAAAGCTTCAACGACTACCTTTCCCTCGCGGTCATCCTGCACAAGGAATCACACTTCATTGAATTCACTTGCACAGTTGGGCCTCCTTCTGCCGCGTAAGAGGCGTGTGTCCATGCAACGGGCTCACTAATTTGGACGACCGAGCTCTCGGAAGAAATAATTCTACTCCATCTATAACGGGCAACGCAAGAGCCACTGCACGTCTTGCAATGCCCGGCCTTCTTAAACCCGTGGATTAAGAACGTCCTTCCTGTGAGTCCTTGCGATAGCAATTATATAGATAGAGGTTTTTTCCGTTGCCGTCATGTTTCATATAACGTCAATATCGGTAACATCGCCCCGGGCATCGTATAGTTTACCCGGGGTTAAAAGGTCGCGAGCGGGGCGACGAACGAAGCTGTAGAGAGATGAAACGAATCGCCTTTTCCGTCACACAGAGAGCGCATGCGATGACATCAATCCGCGTGCGACGGCTGCCATCGATTGCTGCTCAAGTAGAAATGAAACGCTCCACCTGTTTTTTCTCGGACGAAGGAGCATCTACGCAAAAGGAGGGGGTGGGCGGGGGGGGGGGCTGCATCTTTTGAGCACCAAGCGTGAACTTCGACCAAAAGGGCGTGATCCCAAGCGCTGGCGTGCGCACTATCTCGGCAGACATTTCCAAACGGATCGTACGCCTTTCTACGCGCTGTATTCTCACCGCTTCAAGCTGAGGCAACAAACGTCACGTGATCCGCTTCTCTCCCTGGAGTAGCCCTATTCCCAGCCGAGCTCAACCGGGCGAGGTATTGTCCGGTCGACAAATTCCAACTACGGGAAGAGATCACTTAAGGACATAGACACTCACACACACGAAGCGCAGAAGTATGACATGGCGGTAAGGCTAATTGGTTCATAGACGGAGCAGGAAAGTTTAAACTGTGCGAAGAAGACAACACGTAAGAACATAGAAGCATGCACTATATCATACATATCATAGCTATGTATTGTATAGTATAGCAAGGGGTGTAAAAAGAAGGGAGGCTGAGGAGAAGCGAAAGGAGGAGGGAGAGTACAGCATAGTAGAGTGGAGGCTAGTGGAGGAGGGACACGAGTTGGAGGTTGGAGACATGCAGGTGGTCAAATGGAGAGGAGGTTCCTTCAGTGCTAAGCCATGCCCATGCTCGCCTAGCTTTGTATCACTTTGCATTTCACGGCTGAGGCTTCGCATCAGCTCTGCTGTACATCGGCCTTTACCATGTTTAGTCAGTTGAAGCCTCGCATAAATTGTAGTTACGCGAGACTGGATCCAAAAGTGTTAGCTGCTAGCCTTCTTTCGTATAACTTTACAATTCGTTGCTATCGCATTCATTGCTTCGCATTTGCTGCGAAACTGTGATTTTTTTACTGCGGAGCAGCTTAAGGGACCGCCCTGTCTTTGTCTCATGTCTGGCGTCAGGGTCACGCAGGTCCCACGTTTGGTGCACATAAACCGAGCAGGCTGCACATTTGGCACGTCAGCTTCGTCGAAGAGCGAATTCGTCCCTCCGAGCCAGCGAAGCGACAGCGAAACGCAAGCGTCGAGAATTAGACACAGACGTCCCTCTGAGCCCTCTTTCAGCTCTTTATATCCCACCCCATAGCAGGGTACAGAAACTGAAAGATTTCGGGAGAATTGGGCTGGACCCCCGCTAAGCCTTTGCCGCCCCCCGTCTACGCCTGTGCCTGAACACCACCACCCCATCATTTTTTTAGTCTGAGATAACCTTCCTAGAAATCGGCTGAGCGAGCAATTCTAGAAGAAACTGGCTGGTCTCAGCCATCGTCATCAACGCCAATAGCATAACGGTGACTATCCCACGTTTGGTGCTCTCATCATTCCGTTGGCTCTGTCTATACCTAAACAAGGCACGGCGCGGTGATAAGGGTTTACTACTAACATGAGTGATAGATCATGACACGCATGTCATTTACTACATAGTCACACACATGATAAGGAAGCTGTTGGGATGCCATGTTGACCACTTCATTACAATGCTACCTACTTCACCTCCACCCCATGTCTCCAGCTGAAGCCTCGTGTTCCTTCCTGTCAACCGTGAGTTTTGCATATGTTGAGTAGAAGAGATTTAGCACTGAAGAGGTGAATAATTAAAGTATTACATCTTCCACTATGCGAGAACTCTATGCAGTTGTCGGTATATTTTCAGTATCCAGCAGCTAAACTCTTCTGAGCATTCCGCAACTAACCCTTTGTTTAGCACAATACGTGAATGAATTAGAGTAGTACTGTACTCTGCTATGGGAGGGCTGTGTTCATGTGTCCTTAACAATACGTCTACGAAAGATTTGCCAGGGAAGTGCGGGAACGACGCCCACCGCTCATTTGAGACACAGTCCTAAACGTTACAGTGTGTGTTCATTCCAATCTACCTCGATAGTTTCTCAACCAAATTATGCGGCTTCGCGCTAACTGCGGGATTGACATTTCTCTAAAATGCGATACCGATGATAGTTGAACAACCCTTTTGTCAAAAGATTGCCTCTTTTAGCAAAGTGTCTTATTCGTTTTCCTTGGCAGTAAACATTTCTTACTTTTTTATGCACAGAAGTACGGAATACAGCAAGCGTTGGACTTCACAAATATTAAACCCCGTATTCATAAACGCGCCTTAATATGAAGCCCCGACTTGACTTGCTCAAGTCAGCCTCAAGCCAGTGCGTGACTTCAAACTCGCCGAGACAGCCATTCCATTTCGCTCCGAGTGCCTTCTTTCGCCATGTCAGCGCTTGCTTACAATGCGACACTACTGGGCTCGAGATTATGATGTTAACTGCAACGCAATATCATTCTTCCCGAAAAAGTAAAGCTAACCATGAAACATGCGAAACACTATGTTTCCGCCATTTAGGATATCGAAGCACAAAATGTGTTGTCATCCAGCATCCGCAAATAAACACTACGTCAAAGCCAATCCGTAGCAACGCAGCCAAAAAGCAATAAATGAAAAGATGAGAGTCATACACGAATGTCGAGCTAGTTGTGTTGTTTCAAATGACAAAGACGCCAGCAGCCATTGTGCTGTTTTGTTTCATAAACAATATCGTGGAACGCGGCCTCCGAGATTAGTTCTAGTAGTTCGTCGTTACTACGCTGCGCTGCTGGCAGTAATCGCGGAGGCCAAGGTGCGAATTTCAAGTTTTGTTTATTTTTGTTTTCTTTATCGTGCAACCATCGCCTCGGTCCATTCGGCAAAAGGTATGTGTCTTCTAATGTGGCATCACAGGTTTTGCATGAAGAGGCGTTGTGCATGCAAACTGAAACGCTCATAGCGTATCCACGAGGCTACGTCTGCGGTGGTGTGCTGCGTCTCCGTCACCAGCCGCTATGCTTCTGATTCGAATACCGATTCAAGACTGCTCGCGTCCATACTTCGTTTTCAAGATTACTTGGTGGAGCAAAGCTCGCCGGAAGGACGCGTTTCAAATTGGGGAGTATTTCTGAAACGCCGTTGCCCTGTTGGGAAGTCAAGATCAAATTAAGGAGCGTTTCTGAATTCGGGGGTAAGAATCGTAACGTCCGCTGCAGATGGCTGATTAAATATATTCGCAAGAATCAGCCACAGCGTGCACGACTGCAGACGCAACCGCGTCGCATTCCTACGTAACTAGAATGCTTATACAATGAAATAAAATTTATTAACCTGTATGCGCGCATACCACAGTGACACACATCGCTACGGACACATATTACCACAACGTGTCGTTCATTCAGTACAACACGCTCGGTATAAAAAAACTAAAGAAACAACAGAACTCGATGCCAGGCCTGCTTAAGCCTTTAAGGGCGTCCCAGCTATCATGCAGCACAAATTAAAAAGTGCGTTACGCAAATCAAACCTGGTTTGTGTTGTTCTCTTTCGTTCTTTCGCACCCCCTTTCCCCTTCCCCAGTACAGGGTGGCCAACCGGAGTTCTTCTTGGTTAACCTCCCTGTCTTTCCTCTACCTTTCTCTCTCTCTCACTCATGGCGCACTCTAGCAGCCACTGCTATATTTTTCGTTCATAGGGTTTAATTAATTAGTCATAATCATATTTGTAACGCGACAAGTATTAACATAATCATTCAATTGTCAAAGAGGCATATGAAGGCATGTTCAAATGACATCTAACTGCGCCATTTTCATCAACGTACTAATTGCGCGCTCATTTTTTTTCCGGTTGAGAAATAAAGCCTGTGAAATCTGAAAAGTGATACGTGACTAGACTGTTGAGCGCATCAAAAAGCTGCGCCCTGAAACAAGCTCACTGTGAGGTAGCCAGCATGAAGAAAAAAAAATATATGGATCGCCCTATCTGCAATTACCCGGCCGAATAAACGCGCCGGTTTTCATCGTAAAGTGTCTGGCCGTAATCAGAACAGAGCTCCTGCCAAGTTATCAGTCGTCGGCCGTGAGATCTGGATAATGATAGTGGCGTACAGTCGAGCGCAATGAATCCCTGCAAGATTTCGACGCATGTTGGCGCCCGACCCGCCCGACCTGCAACCTTGCCAACGCGCGAAACGCTGCCTGTGGCAACGGACAACAGGCAAAGCGTTGCTTCCAGTAGGCCCATTTGAGGGCGCTGCATCCTTTTGCGGGTAGGAGCGTAGCCTCATGTTACTTTTCTATTTCGGGGGCTCTCCTTATGAGCAGGTAAAAATGAGCGCACAATTAGTACGTTGCTGAAAATGCCTTGTTGAAATGTGGAAACGCGAAATGCATTTCACAAGTGGAGATAACACCGTGTAGAACGTATACCTCGAGGTAAGTCTCATTTTGTAATGCTAAAGATACTTAATGGTCCATATGCACTCCGAAATGAAGCCGTACACGCTATCGATGTTCTGCGTTGTGGACTATGTAGTATATTATTAGAGAGTTTGAAAATTGGCGGTCGAAGGAGATTTTGGACCCAAGAAACTTGCGAGGCGCCGGGGCGCATGCGCAGAACCAAAAGCCATTCTTGGGCTCTTCCGCTCGCGTGGACACAAGATCCGAAAACCTAAAGCTAGCGTACGTCCCCAAGGCGTCCTGGGTAGCCAGCTAGACGACACAGACGCAGCGTGGGCCACGACGCAGTATGGCCCGCGTCTCGCATAATTTTAATTCTGTTAAGTGTGGCACCCCGTGCGTTGCACCCAACGCAGCCTGCGTTAGACCCAATTCTGAAACTGCTGATTCTCCGAACGCAAGAACAGCCTACCCAGAGCCGTATATTCCCTTTGGGAGAGTTCGGCGCTCTTTTGATCTCACCGCAAGTCTGGCAACAGCGCGCTTCCGCGCCGCCGACGCCATTTCGTGCCGATGTTTCTCGTGATGCTGTACCCGTGACGTCGCTGTCGGCATTTATGCTTCCTCTGTGACCGACCTAGTGTGTCTTTGCTGCTGTTCGTGCACGTGTCGGCTGCGTGGAACATCGTGGACCTGCAAGGCCGTCGCAATGGGGGCTTGCAGCGCAGTAGGCTGCTCTAAAGGCTCTGTTATACTCCGACGTGCGTTCGCGTCAGCCCGCGGCAGCGGGAGTTGGCGACGCTAGGTTCGTCACGTTACGTTGACGCGAAAACAGAGCACTCTATACTCCCACTTGCGCGACGCACTACGTCGCCTTGAGGCATGCGCAATTGAGCGCACTCGGCGTCCCTTCTTCACGTAGAGACACAGACGCAGTTCAGTCTGGATAACGTCGCCGGCGTGGAATGCAGCATGTCGCATCTCGCGCCGGCTGCAGCCGGGGCGCGTTGACGGACGCTGGGCGCGTCAGTCGCATCGCGCGTTGGCCTATAGAGTGCTGCACATTTGTTAGCGTAGCGTCACTGTGCCGAGCGTGCGCGCGCGTCGACGTTACGCTGGAGTATATCAGCCCCTTAACTCGCTGAAGAAAGGGTTCGCCAGAGACGGAGCGTTGCGGGCGCACGCCAACGCGAGCTTACAGTGCCGCGGCACAAAATGGCGGGCAGCGCCGCCGCTAAATTTGGATGGTTGTTGGCTCCGCCCCTCCGCCGAACTCTCCGAAGGAATATACGGCTCTGAGCCTACCTAACACAGCATGGGGACCCAGTGTGGTAGGTCGCCAATTCTCAAACTCTCTAAATGTTGTTTCGATATGGCATGCTTTCAGTAACTGCAGTGTACTTTCGCGTACAAACATTTGCGGCGTGCAAAAACATACGACCATGGCACTAGAAAGCCTGAGAAGGTTAAAGTCAAGTCATGCTTTAACCACTGTGAAGCAAGTTGAACTGCTAGCCTCGTTTTAGGAGCTGGCTCGCCAGGTTCTTTATCATCAGCCTGTCTGCACCCACTACAGGGCAAAGGCCTCTCCCATGTTC
The DNA here is from genome assembly GCF_013339695.2 of Rhipicephalus sanguineus. Classification (NCBI taxonomy): domain Eukaryota; kingdom Metazoa; phylum Arthropoda; class Arachnida; order Ixodida; family Ixodidae; genus Rhipicephalus; species Rhipicephalus sanguineus. Next base: position 26,287 of record NW_023614483.1, read on the forward strand.
CACCAATCAACCCGGTCCTGTGCTTTCTGCTGCCACGTTATACCTACAAACTTCTTAATCTCATCTACCCACTTAATTGTCTGTCTCCCCCTCACGCGTTTGCCATCTCTTGGAATCCAGTCAGTTACCCTGAATGACCACCGGTTATCCTGCCGACGTGCTTCGTGCCCGGCCCATATCCATTTCTTCTTGATTTCCACTATGATATCCTTATCCCCCATTTGTTCAATGACTCACTCTGCTCTCTTCCTTTGTCTTAAGGTTACAACTATCATTTTCCTTTCCATCGCTCGCTGCGTCGTCCTCAGTTTAAATTGAACCCTCTTTGTAAGTCTCTAGGCTGTCTGCTCCGTAGGTAAGTACAGGTAAGATGCAGCTGTTATATGCCTTCATCTTAATGGATAGTGGTAGACTACCATTCATGATTTGATAATGCTTGCTGAATGAGCCCCATGCCATCCTTATTCTTCTAGTTATTTCACTGCCATGGCTTGGCTCCGCGGTTACTACCTGTCCTAAGTAGACGTACTTCTTTACAACTTCCAGTGTCTCGCCAGGTTCTTAAGCTGGGCCAAAGTCCCAAGTCGTAAGCGTAACCTTAGTTCCAGAGGCGACCGCTACACGCGCAGCTCTCTCCCTCTTTGTCTTGGAGCGCCTTGGTGATATTAACGCAGGCAAAACCACATACAGCATTGCCAACTGTAGCATGCGCACGCTCACGCGAAAGAGAAGTCTTCTTCCTCTTGTTCTTCGAGCGCCTTGATGGTGATAATTATTCAGGCAAAACCCGATTATCTCCGAGCCAGCTCCTGAATCATCTTTCACTTCGTGGATATTGCGTGATTTTTTTCTATCTATCTATCTATCTATCTATCTATCTATCTATCTATCTATCTATCTATCTATCTATCTATCTATCTATCTATCTATCTATCTATCTATCTATCTATCTATCTATCTATCTATCTCTTGCTCGGCGTCACCCTAAGACGTCAACACATGACATCGTCATTCGCTCAAATGTTTGCCAATTCCGGAGGCACTAAAAAACCACGTGAGGCGCAGAAAACCTGCAATGCCTCCGATCATGGAGTCAGTGCAAAACCACGTTAGGTGCAGAAAGCTGGTAGGGGGATAAATGCAATCCACCGAGAAGAAAAATAAGATGATGGCTTTCGCTTTTGAGTTGTCTTAGGCGAATGTATAAGAAACCGCTTGACTTATTATCCGCACAACATCGTGGCCTGTGTCGGTGGACGGTGCTGGAATCTCTTCAGGGTGCCCAGGCTTGTCGACGACATACGGTACTGTGAGTTCGAGTCCTTCAGCCTTGCTGGTCAGCCAGGTCAGAGCTGGACAGTCGGGTCTCGCACTGCTCCGACGTGTGTGTTGGTGTCATTGGGTCCTCGACTAAGGCTCCCCTCATAAGAATGTGGCATATTTCATTAAAGATTTTCTGTTCTGTTCTTTGCGCTTTGCGCGATGGTACGTGGCTGGTATTAGCAAAAATTTGCAGTGCTGATTCCAAGCGTCCATGTGGTTTTAAAATATGTGTGTGTGTTTTTTTTTTTGCAATGTAATAAACGATATGGTGGCAACACTGCAATTTCCGCATCGATATAAATCTAGTCTGCACAGTCCACAGGTGCCGAACTACATTGCGTAACTATAAAAAAATATCGGTATTGTAAAAATAACTCCACTAATCACTGCTTCAACCTTTCCGGTTCCTCCCATACTGCAGCACCGTAGTGCTCGTTGTCCTTAGAGTCGGATAAGTGAATATATCAAAAGCAGAAATTTTGTCATAACATATGTCGGAACCATGACGCTCTTGCATATACACCTAAGCAACAACCTGAGGTTCTTCGTCTTATAAATTACGAATGGCACTTCTCCAACTGGCAAGACGGGTTTCGGGTGGGTGAGGTTTCAGAAGGGTGACGTCACGAGCCACCTGCGCACCACACGTCGTTTATGTGGCACCTGTCAGCGCATCCACACTGACCGCAAGTGACGTCAGAGATGCGCATATCTATACACAACGTAACAACATTAACGGTAAAAAAGTCACACGTTTCGATATGCATTCACATAAGACGACGAGTTTTGACTGCACACTGCGCCTGCCCTTCGTCTTTGTGAGAGAGTCGTAACAGCTAATGTCCGTTTTAACCGCAGGTAATTTCTAATAATGACAACTCGGGTTTCACGTCGCAGAACGACAATATGATTGAGTATGAGAGACGCCGTAGTGGAGTGATCCGGAAATATCGACCTCCCCGGGCTCTTTAGTGTACCCCTAAATGAAAGCACACGGGCCTCTGGCATTTCGTCTGCATTCAAATGCCATCCCCGCGGCCGGGAGTCTGTCCCGCGACCTTCGAGTCAGCAGTCGATGTCAGTTACTTCTTCCCTACTAGTGTAAATGCTGGGCACACTGGAAAATAAATGTTGGACCTTTCGGCCAAAAATTACACGTTTGGCTTTGTATCGATGACGTAATCCGTCGAACGCATACTAGCGAGAGAACCATATATTTTGATGATAACGTCAGCTCTCTTAACTGCGCAAAAGTTCTTCATGTCACGAAAATTAGCTAAGGTTGTCCCGCAGAGTTCCTGCGCAAATTCTCATTGGATAGGATAGGAACGTCTCTGGGCTAAGCTGAGTATTTTTCTTGGTTTTTTTAGGTTTCATTCTACTATATGCACTCTACAATAGGAGAGCCGCATAGAGGAGTCCCCACGTAGATTAATTAAGAGAGCACGTGTGTCTTAGAACAAATCATTAAACAGTACACTCCTTGAAAGCAATCCCACTTCTATTTGAATGGGCCAGACATACAGTATGAAATCTTATGGGACCAGAAGTACAGCGCTCAGGTTATTTATGCACTCATATAATTATTTAAAGATTTTATATATATTGCCGCGAGAGGAAACAACAAACAGGGAAATTGAAGCGAACGGCTGGTTACTTCCGGCCACAACAGCCACCAACTTCATCGCTCTCTTCTTCCGCCACCACTAGCGCGTGGCATTACCCTCTCCCCACAAAAGAAAAAAAGGAGAGAGAGACATCGTATTGATGCGGACGCTCTGAATAACAGTGAAAGCTTAGCAAAAAAAAATTTGTGTCTCTTGCACAGCACAGGGGCGAGATAAAAGAGTTGGGAAAGAAATGCACAATGGCCCTGAAGGCAGGCTCGGCACCACAACGTTCGTGACTTACGGTCAACGGGAATGGTACGGCTTCATCCTGGAGACATGAACAACATCCGAGGAGCATAGTCCGCGGGAGTGGTGCGATGTGTCTGCTGGAACAACTTCGTAGTTTACTTCACTGAGGCGACGAAGAACACTGAAGGGTCCAAAGTACCGGCATAACAATTTCTCGGAGCGCCCTCGTCTACGTAGAGGGGTCCAAACCCAGACTAGGTCGCCAGTCTCATATGTTACAGTTCTGTGATGGGTGTTGTACAGGCGAGCATGCGTATGCGCGCTAGTTTCCGTGCTTCTTCGGTGCTCTGAACAAATACATCTGTATCCGGGGTAGTCACGTCCGGCGGAGTGGGTTGTAGCATGCCGTCAAGCATCGTGGTGACGTCGCGGCCGTAAACCACACTAAAAGGAGCAAAGCCGGTGGTTGCCGGAAGAGCAGTGTTGTAGGCAAATGTGACATATCGGATGATTTCGTCCCAGTTCTTGTGATCCTTGGCGACATACATCGAAAGCATATCTACAATTGTTTTTTTAAAGAGTTCGGTTAACCCGTTCGTCTGCGGGTGGTACGCAGTTGCTGTTCGGTGTGTCGTATCACTCAGCCGCAGGATATCTCGGAGCAACTGTGCGGTAAATTCAGTACTACGATCTGCGATAACGACAGCGGGGGCACCGTGGCGGAGAACGATGTTTTTTTGACAAAAAAATTTGCCACATCGGAAGCAGTTGCTCACTGAACGGCTTGGGCTTCGCAGTATGTAGCCAAGTAGTCGGTGGCGACAACGATCCAGCGGTTATCAGCTGAAGATTTCGGAAACGGGCCGAGTAAATCCATCCCGACCTGTGCATAAGGTCCGTGAGGGGGTCGTACAGGCTGAAGCAGACCAGCTGGTTTCATCGGTAGATTTTTGCGGCGTTGGCAAGCTGTGCAAGTCTTGACGTACTGCCTGACGGTTTTTGTAAGTTTCCGCCAGTGGTATTTGTGCTTGATTCTCGCCAGAGTACGCGCGAAGCCAAGATGCCCGGACGATGGTTCGTCGTGGCGTGCACGCAAAATGTCGTCGCGGAGAGCAACAGGAACGACTAGGAGGTAAACAGTTTTCGTTGGATGAAAGTTGCGCTTGTAGAGGACGTCGTTGAGTAGACAGAAAGATGACAAGTCACGCGCAAACTGACGTGTGAGTTGTGGGCGACGTCGCTCAAGGTATTCGATCAGTGGTTGCAGTTCTAAGTCGTTGCGTTGCTGCTGAGCCATGTTTAAGGATGTTAGAATAGAAAGGCAACTGAAATCTTCGTCATTGCTTTCCTTAGCGGTCTCGATGGTTGCGCGGGAAAGACAGTCGGCGTCGGTGTGTTTCTGGCCAGACTTTTTTTTTTATCGAATTCCTGTAACCGAAGGCTCCATCTTGCGAGACGGCCTGGCGGATCTTTCAGATTTACCAGCCAGCAGAGAGAGTGGTGGTCACTGACGATTCGGAAGGGGCGTCCGTACAGGTATGGCCTGAATTTTGTAATAGCCCGTACGACCGCCCTACATTATTTTCCAGTCGTGGAGTAGTTTTTCTCCGCAGATGACAACGTGCGGCTAGCGTAGGCAATACCGCGGTCCATGCCATCTTGGTATTGCACGAGAATGGCTCCGAGACCAAGGTTGCTAGCATCAGTGCGTAATTCTGTGTCTGCTTCTGTGTCAAAGTGACCAAGGATCGGCGGCGTTTGTAGGCGTTGTTGAAGGTCACGGAAAGCGTTTGACTGTTCGGGACCCCAGACGAAGGCGACCTCGTCCTTGACGAGTTGTTGCAGGGGTTCGGTGATTTTCGAAATACTTGGCACACAACGGCGGTAATACGCACAAAGGCTCAGAAAGCGGTGTACATCATGCTGTCTTCGGGATCGGGAACAAAGCAACTGCTACGGCGTTTTCAGGGTCGGGTCGAAAACCGCTACTACTTACAATATGACCGAGCAAATTAAGCTCCTCGTATCCAAAGTGACACTTTTCCGGCTTCAGAGACAGGCTTACGGTGCGAATGGCCAGAAGAACCGCCTCAAGCCGTTCAATGTGCTTTTCAAACAGTGTGGAAAACACGACTACGTCGTCTAATACACTAAACACGAGTGCCACTAGAGGTCACACAAAAGTGTGTCCATCATTTGTTGGAATTTGGCTGGAGCGGAGCACAGTCCAAAAGGGAGGACTTTATATTCGTAGAGACCGTCAGGTGTTATAAACGCCGTTTTTGCTCGGTCCCTTTCGTCTACTTCAATCTGCCAATACCCGCTACGCAGATCTATCGAAGACAAGCAGCGGCCGTGACGCAGGCGATCCAAGGAGTCATCGGTGCGAGGAAGAGGATTTACGTCTTTTTTCGTGATCTTGTTCAGTTTGCGGTAGTCAACACAGAATCGTAGCGAACCATCTTTCTTCTTAAACAACACGGCAGGTGACGCCCAAGACTTGTCGATGGTTGAATTACGTCGTCATCAAGCATTTCTTTGTCTTGATGACGAATGGCATCCTGTTCTTTCTGCGACACGCGGTAAGCATGTTGGCGCACAGGTTGGACTTTGGGCTTAGTGATGATTCTGTGCTTCCTTAGAGGTGTCTGCCGGACCTTCGATGTAGTGGCGAAACAGTCACTAAAGGATGACAGTGGACTGAGGAGCCTTGCCAGCTTAGGTTGTTCTAACTGGCGATTGACGCTGAGGTGACTAGTCACGTCGACATCGCAGCTTCCCTCTGTCGAGATTGTCGTAACCAAAGAGAAGGCGTCCTACTCATCCTTGTGCCTCTAAGTAAGCTAGGGTGGTGCGCTTGGCAAAGTGCTTGTACTCGCCACTGAAGTTCGTAAGTAAAAGCGTAGTGTGGCCATTTCGGAGCCGAACGAGAGTTAGGGCGATGGCTTGTTTTGGTTGTCTTCTTTCTTTCCTTTTTATATGTCGCGCTTCCGAATAAACGCTTAGTTGCAGTCAAGCGCTTGTGTAGTGTCTTTCTTTCTAGCTGTCCGTGTGAGTGGTTTTGCGCTTCTTACGAAGATGGATCTATACCAACTAGCCCGTTACACTTGTTTATTAAGGCGACTTCCCGATCAAGCAATAACGTGAGGTTACCTTCGGCGATGCCCGTATTTGGCTTTTGCTGTGGGCACTCAACAAGGACGAAGATACTACTGCGAGGCGGCAACGTGACGCAGTCATCAACCACGCGTAACGCCACGCCACGATGTAACGCTATGCCACGTTTAACGCCAACCACGCGTAACGCCACGCCACGCCATGCCACGATCATCGTACGCGAGGATGCGATGACGTTCTTCTATCATAAGAAGCGATTTTTACCGCATTACTCCTGGTTGAGCAATGGTTGACCATAGCTTGGCGATACACATGAATTAATATGTAATGTTTATTATATTGCTATAAAAGCCGACAGTGAACACAAGTACCACCATTGACATTGGTGCGATATGACGCAATTGTATCGTCTTTTTCTTAAGCTGTTTCAAGCACTGACGTAGCTGCGTGGTAGAACGCATCACTGCCACGCAAAATGCCTGTGTTGGATTCCGGCTCTAACCGCGTTTTCAATCTTTCCGCCGGTCTGATATTTCCCTGACCGACAACTCCGCCGACACCTGCCTCGCACTTTCTACCGCACAAGCTCCATAACGCGATCGCGCAACGATCCTGTCATCGCCGTTCCTGGTTTTATACAATCTGTCAATCACATGTGGCTCATACCCGCCTTACATGTGTCTTGGTATGGGGGTATGTGCCACACGTGGCTGAAGAAAATGGTTTCATGATGTGCGCGACAAATATGCCAAGCTATTCATTTATTGATCTGTTCATTCTGTTCGTCATACACTAATTTCCCCCCATGGAAATTTTGATATGTGTCAAGGTAAGCAGACGACAACGAGAGTGCCCAGACATAGCCGGCTAGATAGAAAGATAATAGATAGAAACGGCGAAAGTTCCTTTGCTTCGCTAAAACAATGCTTAGCATTTAAAACTTCGGCTCGAGTGAGAATCGACCCCATGCCGTCTGCGTGGCAAGCAGGTGTTCTACAACAGAGGCATGCTATCGCTTGAAACTGCTTCGGAAAAGAAACACTATATGGATGGTATGTATTGTAGTGAAAGGAGTCTCCTTAATGCATATGATGTTGCGCAGCAGAAGCGTAGAATCGCGCCATGCGACTAAACGTATGAATTGCGCAACGAGTGGGTGTTTTAAATGCCCACCCATTACAAAGCACTGATAATAAACAGTTGGAAGTTGGCGCCCGTGTCTGTCTGTTCGTGTCTTCGCTTCGTCCCCGTCTTCTTTGCGTCATTACAGTTTTACCTCAAGACATATTTTATTATCATCAGTGGCAAAGCATCAACAAAGTGAGCAGCTGCAAATCAGTTCTGCGGAATTCCGCAAGGTGGCGCAAGGGTTAAGAAAGGGAAAATAGACAACCACCCGTTTGTAGCACGAAGCCACAAGGAAATCCATACGGATTTCTCAGAAATAAAGCCTCTTAGTTGCCGAAAAATTCGTCCTGGTCCGGGGATCGAACCCGGGACCAACGCCTTTCCGGGGCGGTCGCTCTACCAATTGAGCTAACCAGGAAGCTAGCAATTGGCAGCGCGAGGGCGAATTCATCGACAACTCGAAGCAACTGGACACATATTGCAAATCAGTTCTGCGGAATTCCGCAAGGTGGCGGAAGGGTTAAGAAAGGGAAAATAGACAACCACCCGTTTGTAGCACGAAGCCACAAGGAAATCCATACGGATTTCTCAGAAATAAAGCCTCTTAGTTGCCGAAAAATTCGTCCTGGTCCGGGGATCGAACCCGGGACCAACGCCTTTCCGGGGCGGTCGCTCTACCAATTGAGCTAACCAGGAAGCTAGCAATTGGCAGCGCGAGGGCGAATTCATCGACAACTCGAAGCAACTTGACACATATTGCAAATCAGTTTGGCGGAAGCGTTAAGAAAGGGAAAATAGACAACCACCCTTCTGTAGCACGAAGCCACAAGAAATCCATACGGATTTCTCAGAAATAAAGCCTCTTAGTCGCCGAAAAATTCGTCCTGGTCCGGGAATCGAACCCGGGACCAACGCCTTTCCGGGGCGGTCGCTCTACCAATTGAGCTAACCAGGAAGCTAGCAATTGGCAGCGCGAGGGCGAATTCATCGACAACTCGAAGCAACTTGACACATATTGCAAATCAGTTTTGCGGAATTCCGCAAGGTGGCGGAAGGGTTAAGAAAGGGAAAATAGACAACCACCCGACTGTAGCAGAAAGCCACAAGGAAATCCATACGGATTTCTCAGAAATAAAGCCTCTTAGTTGCCGAAAAATTCGTCCTGGTCCGGGGATCGAACCCGGGACCAACGCCTTTCCGGGGCGGTCGCTCTACCAATTGAGCTAACCAGGAAGCTAGCAATTGGCAGCGCGAGGGCGAATTCATCGACAACTCGAAGCAACTGGACACATATTGCAAATCAGTTCTGCGGAATTCCGCAAGGTGGCGGAAGGGTTAAGAAAGGGAAAATAGACAACCACCCGTTTGTAGCACGAAGCCACAAGGAAATCCATACGGATTTCTCAGAAATAAAGCCTCTTAGTTGCCGAAAAATTCGTCCTGGTCCGGGGATCGAACCCGGGACCAACGCCTTTCCGGGGCGGTCGCTCTACCAATTGAGCTAACCAGGAAGCTAGCAATTGGCAGCGCGAGGGCGAATTCATCGACAACTCGAAGCAACTGGACACATATTGCAAATCAGTTCTGCGGAATTCCGCAAGGTGGCGGAAGGGTTAAGAAAGGGAAAATAGACAACCACCCGTTTGTAGCACGAAGCCACAAGGAAATCCATACGGATTTCTCAGAAATAAAGCCTCTTAGTTGCCGAAAAATTCGTCCTGGTCCGGGGATCGAACCCGGGACCAACTCCTTTCCGGGGCGGTCGCTCTACCAATTGAGCTAACCAGGAAGCTAGCAATTGGCAGCGCGAGGGCGAATTCATCGACAACTCGAAGCAACTGGACACATATTGCAAATCAGTTCTGCGGAATTCCGCAAGGTGGCGGAAGGGTTAAGAAAGGGAAAATAGACAACCACCCGTTTGTAGCACGAAGCCACAAGGAAATCCATACGGATTTCTCAGAAATAAAGCCTCTTAGTTGCCGAAAAATTCGTCCTGGTCCGGGGATCGAACCCGGGACCAACGCCTTTCCGGGGCGGTCGCTCTACCAATTGAGCTAACCAGGAAGCTAGCAATTGGCAGCGCGAGGGCGAATTCATCGACAACTCGAAGCAACTGGACACATATTGCAAATCAGTTCTGCGGAATTCCGCAAGGTGGCGGAAGGGTTAAGAAAGGGAAAATAGACAACCACCCGTTTGTAGCACGAAGCCACAAGGAAATCCATACGGATTTCTCAGAAATAAAGCCTCTTAGTTGCCGAAAAATTCGTCCTGGTCCGGGGATCGAACCCGGGACCAACGCCTTTCCGGGGCGGTCGCTCTACCAATTGAGCTAACCAGGAAGCTAGCAATTGGCAGCGCGAGGGCGAATTCATCGACAACTCGAAGCAACTGGACACATATTGCAAATCAGTTCTGCGGAATTCCGCAAGGTGGCGGAAGGGTTAAGAAAGGGAAAATAGACAACCACCCGTTTGTAGCACGAAGCCACAAGGAAATCCATACGGATTTCTCAGAAATAAAGCCTCTTAGTTGCCGAAAAATTCGTCCTGGTCCGGGGATCGAACCCGGGACCAACTCCTTTCCGGGGCGGTCGCTCTACCAATTGAGCTAACCAGGAAGCTAGCAATTGGCAGCGCGAGGGCGAATTCATCGACAACTCGAAGCAACTGGACACATATTGCAAATCAGTTCTGCGGAATTCCGCAAGGTGGCGGAAGGGTTAAGAAAGGGAAAATAGACAACCACCCGTTTGTAGCACGAAGCCACAAGGAAATCCATACGGATTTCTCAGAAATAAAGCCTCTTAGTTGCCGAAAAATTCGTCCTGGTCCGGGGATCGAACCCGGGACCAACGCCTTTCCGGGGCGGTCGCTCTACCAATTGAGCTAACCAGGAAGCTAGCAATTGGCAGCGCGAGGGCGAATTCATCGACAACTCGAAGCAACTGGACACATATTGCAAATCAGTTCTGCGGAATTCCGCAAGGTGGCGGAAGCGTTAAGAAAGGGAAAATAGACAACCACCCGTTTGTAGCACGAAGCCACAAGGAAATCCATACGGATTTCTCAGAAATAAAGCCTCTTAGTTGCCGAAAAATTCGTCCTGGTCAGGGGATCGAACCCGGGACCAACACCTTTCCGGGGCGGTCGCTCTACCAATTGAGCTAACCAGGAAGCTAGCAATTGGCAGCGCGAGGGCGAATTCATCGACAACTCGAAGCAACTGGACACATATTGCAAATCAGTTCTGCGGAATTCCGCAAGGTGGCGGAAGGGTTAAGAAAGGGAAAATAGACAACCACCCGTTTGTAGCACGAAGCCACAAGGAAATCCATACCGATTTCTCAGAAATAAAGCCTCTTAGTTGCCGAAAAATTCGTCCTGGTCCGGGGATCGAACCCGGGACCAACTCCTTTCCGGGGCGGTCGCTCTACCAATTGAGCTAACCAGGAAGCTAGCAATTGGCAGCGCGAGGGCGAATTCATCGACAACTCGAAGCAACTGGACACATATTGCAAATCAGTTCTGCGGAATTCCGCAAGGTGGCGGAAGGGTTAAGAAAGGGAAAATAGACAACCACCCGTTTGTAGCACGAAGCCACAAGGAAATCCATACGGATTTCTCAGAAATAAAGCCTCTTAGTTGCCGAAAAATTCGTCCTGGTCCGGGGATCGAACCCGGGACCAACGCCTTTCCGGGGCGGTCGCTCTACCAATTGAGCTAACCAGGAAGCTAGCAATTGGCAGCGCGAGGGCGAATTCATCGACAACTCGAAGCAACTGGACACATATTGCAAATCAGTTCTGCGGAATTCCGCAAGGTGGCGGAAGCGTTAAGAAAGGGAAAATAGACAACCACCCGTTTGTAGCACGAAGCCACAAGGAAATCCATACGGATTTCTCAGAAATAAAGCCTCTTAGTTGCCGAAAAATTCGTCCTGGTCCGGGGATCGAACCCGGGACCCGATTACACTCTCGGGTTCCGATTACACTATCTGAACCCGATTACACTATCGGAACCCGATTACACTATCGGGTTCTACTCTTGAAGGGGAAGCTCAAGCGTCCTCCAAGATTTTTGGAATAAGAGAATGGTTTGTAGCACCATTTACTATGGGAGGGCTGTGTGCAGCTGTCGCTAACAATCGGTCTATGCCGCAAAGTTGCACACTGGCTTACTAGCGATCACAGCCACTTATTTAAAGACGCTATAGACCAGAACACAGCGAATTCCATGCGCATCGCCATATTTGCATCGCGCGTCGCGCCATCTATCGCACACGCGACGAAACAACACGCGCGGGCTGCCACGCCAGCAGACGCTACACAGAGCAAACGTGAAACTTCCGAAACTCAGCCCGTCGGAGAGCGGGTTTCGCGTCTTTTCTAGCCTCGACATTTTCGCTGATTTTATTGGAACATCAAGAGCATCTTCCTCATGCAAGTCCACAATGTATACAGTACGTGCTGAGTGGGCTGCGGAAGCAACCTCGTCAGATACGTACGCTGTTACATTTGTAAAAAAGCGTTACATTTGTAAAAAAGAAAACGTTCTCGCTGTAGTACGCGTGAATCGTAATTGCAGTGCAGCTCGCGAAAGAGTGAAACGATGTTTTGTTGCCCCATATTACAAGTTGTGCTCAAAGTTTTGTGAAAGCTCATCATTTCAGGATGCATCGCGTAATAATTAGAGTACGCTTTACGGGTAGTTTCGCGGAACGTAATTTTTATTTCACGGGCGCTCTTACAATAATGCGTCTTGCTCACAAAAGCGTGCTATCAGAGAGTATAACCTGAAGTATCGTTCAGCGATCCCTTTTGGAAGCTACCTGCGCCATTTTATTCTTGTAACGATGGTGCTTTACAAGCGAAACTGTGCTACTCTTAGTTAAGCCGGTTAGCTACGCCTGCGACGTAAAGGACACTGGCGCGAGTACTGTTTACTTACGTGCCAATATATGTATTATGTGCAGCTGGATGCCTCGTGTCCAAATAAATTTGGGACATCAAACACTGAAATGAAAGCACGAAATTCTGGCCAACTGTTGAGGAGCACCGTGCCATTTATTACCTTTTGAAGACGAAATCTCGAAGGCGTGGATGCCATCAAAAGCACAAAAGCTTAATACTACGTTGAAAGTGGCAAATCATGCTCTTTGCTTGTGCTTGAAAGTACTACCTTACACTAGATTTTCGTGAAAGGAAACGCTCAAAGGTATGAAGTGCACCTCCACACAAAGCTCACGCCTGCCTTCAATCCAGCTGCGTTTCACGCAAATTAGGTTCGCAGAATGAAATAGGTGGGCATCACACTGCAGAATACCCGCTGTTAGTGTACTTACTCGCGCATTTTCACTCGACTCCTAGTTTTTTTGCTTGAATCACAGTTGAAAACACCGCACCGGCACTATTTCCGTGGCACGTCGTAATCGTCGCAGACAACGCTAATATCCTCTTGTTGCGCAGCTTGTTTTGGCATCCGAAGACGACGCAGTAGTGCCCACACGAGCTCTGACACGCTGAAGCGGCGTCAACGGGTACTTTTTCGCACATTAATGCCTCAGAACTGCCGCTTGCCCTGTTTACTTGGTGCAGCCCGCGCGCGCCTTGGCAGCCCCGGTCAGCCCGGCGTCTGGATGAGAGAGTATCCGCTCGGCTCGCCAGCAGCCTGGGTGCGAGACAGGCGTGCTCTGGTGTATACTTAATCATTATTCTGAGAGTGAGCGGTGTCATTAGAAGAGCGCCGCGCCCAGCGAGAAGAAACCACCGCTTGCCATCGCGTGCTTTCTTCCATGACTCATCTTCGTCGCGGCCGTCGTACCGCGTGGCGGTTCGCTTCTCAAGACTCCTTGCTAACCAGGGGCGTAGTCAGAAATTTTTTTCGGGGGGGGGGGGGGTTCAACCATACTTTATGTATGTTCGTGCGTGCGTTTGTATGTGTGCGTGCCTATATACGCAAGCAAAACTGAAAAATTTCGGGGGGGTTTGAACCCCCCAACCCCCCCCTTGGCTACGCCCCTGTTGCTAACACAGTGGCTGCCGTAAAACGGAAGAACATGGCTGTTCTCCGCAAAGCTGACGATGATAAACGCAGTTCACTGAAGAGAAAAGAACTCTGGTGTCGTCGCTGCGTACAGTATCCCATCAAGCACGCTGAGTATGATATTGAAAAACAACGCCAATATTTGGGCTAAGGCTGACTACAGGCTTCAGGCGCCCGACGAGTACGCCGCTCTGCGTTTGAAGATGTTGAGTCGTTGTTTAGATCGATACCGTCTTTTCTC